>NW_027255452.1:428658-493342 GCF_003086295.3 Arachis hypogaea | reverse complement strand
TTTTATCGTTTTCTTTTGTTTTCTAGTGTTTTAGGATTTCTATGGATTTCGAGGATTTTTAGGGATTTCATGTGTTTCTAGGGTTTTCTAGGGTTTTTGGGTATTTTAGGGTTTTTTAGGTTTTTTTGGTTTTCTAGGATTATTTAGGGTTTTATATGATTTTTTTAGGTTTTCTAGGGTTTTTTAGAGTTTTTTAGGGTTTTCTAGGGTTTATTAGTGTTTTCTAAGGTTTTTAGGGTTATCTAGGATTTTTTGGGTTTTTTAGGGTTTTCAAGTGTTTTTTAGGGTTTTTAGGGTTTTCTAGTGTTTTTAGGGTTTTGCAGTGTTTTTTAGGGTTTTATATGATTTTTTTGGGTTTTCTAGGATTTTCTAGGGTTTTTTAGCGTTTTCTAGGGTTTATTAGGATTTTCTAAGGTTTTTACGATTTTCTAGGATTTTTAGGGTTTTTAGGATTTTCAAGGGTTTTTAGGGTTTTCTAGGATTTTTTAGGGTTTTTAGGGTTTTCTAGGGGTTTTAGGGTTTTCTTGGGTTTTTTAGGATTTACTAGGGTTTTCTAGGGTTTTCTAGGTTTTTAGGGTTTTTAGGGTTTTCTAGGGTTTTTAGGGTATCCTAATTTTCTAGAGTTTTCTAGGGTTTTCTAGGGTTTTTTAGGGTTTTCTAGGATTTTTTAGGGTTTTCTAGGGTTTTTTAGGGTTTTCTAGGGTTTTCTAGGATTTTCTAGGGTTTTTTAGGGTTATCTAGGGTTATCGAGGGTTTTCTAGGGTTTTTTAGGGTTTTCTAAGGTTTTTAGGGTTTTCTAGGGTTTTAGTATTTTCTATGTTTTTCTAGGGTTTTTAGGGATTTCTTGGGTTTTTAAGGTTTTCTAGGGTTTTAGTATTTTCTACGGTTTTCCAGGGTTTTTAGGATTTTTTGGGTTTTTTAGTGTTTTCAAGGGTTTTTAGGGTTTTCTAGTGTTTTTAGGGTCTTTAGGATTTTCTAGGGTTTTTAGGGTTTTTAAGATTTTCTAGGGTTTTCTAGGGTTTTATAGGTTTTTCTAGCATTCTAAGGGTTTTCTAGGGTTTTTTTAGGGTTTTCTAGGGTTTTTAGGGTTTCTAGGGTTTTCTAGGATTTTCTAGGGTTTTTTAGGGTTTTCTCGAGTTTTTAGTGTTTTCTTGGGTTTTTTAGGGTATTTTAGGTTTTCCTAGGGTTTTTAGAACTTTCTAGGTTTTTTAGGGTTTTATTAGGTTTTCTAGGGTTTTCTACGATTTTTTAGGAATTTCTAGGGTTTTCTAGGATTCTTTAGGATTTTCTATGGTTTTCTAGGGTTTTCTAGAGTTTTCTAGGATTTTTTAGAGTTTTCTAGGATTTTTAGGGTTTTATAGAATTCTCTAGGGTTTTCTTGGATTTTCTTGGGTTTTCTAGGGTTTTTTAGGGTTTTTAGGATTCTCTAGGGTTTCTAGGGTTTTCTAGGGGTTTTTAGGATTTTTTAGGCTTTTCTAGGGTTTTTTAGGGTTTTCTAGTGTTTTAGTATTTTCTATGGTTTTCTAGGGTTTTTAGGGATTTTTTGGTTTTTTAAGGTTTTCTAGGGTTTTAGTATTTTCTATGGTTTTCTAGGGTTTTTAGGATTTTTTGGGTTTTTTAGGGTTTAGGGTTTTCTAGTGTTTTTAGGGTTTTCTAGGGTTTTCTAGGGTTTTCTAGAGTTTTTTAGGGATTTCTAGGGTTTTCTAGGGTTTTTAGGGTTTTCTTGGGTTTTCTAGGTTATTTTAGGGTTTTTAGGGTTTCTAGGGTTTCTAGGGTTTTCTAGGATTTTTTAGGGTTTTCTAGGGTTTTTAGGGTATTTTAGGGTTTTCTTGTGTTATCTAGGGTTATCTAACTTTTTTTAGGGTTTTTAGGATTTTCTAGGGTTTTCTAGGGTTTTTAGGGTTTTCTAGGGTTTTAGGATTTTCTATGGTTTCCTAGGGTTTTTAGGTACTTTTAGGGTTTTCTAGTGTTTTTTAGGGTTTTATATGGTGTTTTTTGGGTTTTTTAGGATTTTCTAGGGTTTTCTAGGGTTTTAAGATTTTTAGGGGTTTCTAGGGTTTTTAGGGTATTCTAGGATTTTCTAAAGTTTTCTAGGATTTTCTAGGGTTTTTTAGGTTTTTCTAGGTTTTTTAGGGTTTTCTAGGGTTTTCTACAGTTTTTTAGCCTTTTCTAGGGTTTTTAGGGTTTCTAGGATTTTTAGGGTATTTTAGGGTTATCTAGGGTTATCTAGGGTTTTCTAGGGTTTTTTAGGATTTTCTAGGGTTTTCTAAGGTTTTTAGGGTTTTCTAGGGTTTTAGTATTTTCTATGGTTTTCTAGGGTTTTTAGGGATTTCTTGGGTTTTTAAGGATTTATAGGGTTTTAGTATTTTCTATGGTTTTCTAGGGTTTTTAGGATTTTTTGGGTTTTTTAGGGTTTTCAAGGGTTTTCTAGTGTTTTTAGGGTCTTTAGGTTTTTCTAGGATTTTTAGGGTTTTTAAGATTTTCTAGGGTTTTATAGGTTTTTCTAGGGTTTTAAGGGTTTTCTAGGGTTTTTTAGGGTTTTCTAGGGTTTTTGGTGTTTTCTAAGGTTTTATAGGGTTTTTAGGGTTTCTAGGGTTTTCTAGGAATTTTTAGGGTTTTTTAGGGTTTTCTAGAGTTTTTAGGGTGTTCTTGGGTTTTTTAGGGTATTTTAGGTTTTTCTAGGGTTTCTAGAATTTTCTAGGGTTTTTTAGGGTTTTATATGGTTTTGTAGGGTTTTTTAGGGTTTTCTTAGGTTTTCTAGGGTTTTCTAGGATCTTTTAGGAATTTCCAAGGTTTTCTAGGATTCTTTAGGGTTTTCTATGGTTTTCTATGGTTTTCTAGGGTTTTCTAGAGTTTTCTAGGGTTTTTTAGAGTTTTCTAGGATTTTTAGGGTTTTCTAGAATTCTCTAGGGTTTTCTTGGATTTTCTTAGGTTTTCTAGGATTTTTTAGGGTTTTTAGGATTTTCTAGGGTTTCTAGGATTTTCTAGGGTTTTCTAGGGGTTTTTAGGGTTTTTTAGGCTTTTCTAGGGTTTTTAGGGTTTTTTTTTGTTTTTTAGGCTTTTCCAGGGTTTTTTTGGATTTTCTAGACTTTTCTAGGGTTTTCTAGGATTTTTATCGTTTTCTGGGGTTTTCTAGTGTTTTAGGATTTCTATGAATTTCGAGGGTTTTTAGGGATTTCATGGGTATTTAGGGTTTTCTAGGGTGTTCTAGGGTTTTTAGGGTTTTTGGGTATTTTAGGGTTTTTTAGGTTTTTTTGGTTTTCTAGGATTTTTTAGGGTTTTATATGATTTTTTTAGGTTTTCTAGGGTTTTCTAGAGTTTTTTAGGGTTTTCTAGGGTTTATTAGTGTTTTCTAAGGTTTTTAGGGTTATCTAGGATTTTTAGGGTTTTTTAGGGTTTTCAAGCGTTTTTTAGGGTTTTGAAGGGTTTTTAGGGTTTTCTAGTGTTTTTAGGGTTTTCCAGTGTTTTTTAGGGTTTTATATGATTTTTTTTGGGTTTTCTAGGATTTTCTAGGGTTTATTAGGATTTTCTAAGGTTTTTACGATTTTCTAGGACTTTTAGGGTTTTTAGGGTTTTCAAGGGTTTTTAGGGTTTTCTAGGATTTTTTAGGGTTTTTAGGGTTTTCTAGGGGTTTTTGGGTTTTCTTGGGTTTTTTAGGATTTTCTAGGGTTTTCTAGGGGTTTCTAGGTTTTTAGGGTTTTTAGGGTTTTCTAGGGTTTTCAGGGTATTCTAGGATTTTCTAGAGTTTTCTAGGGTTTTCTAGGGTTTTCTAGGGCTTTCTAGGGTTTTCTAGAGTTTTCTAGGGGTTTTTAGGGTATTTTAGGGTTTTCTTGTGTTATCTAGGGTTATCTAACTTTTTTAGGGTTTTTTAGGATTTTCTAGGGTTTTCTAGGGTTTTTAGGGTTTTCTAGGGTTTTAGGATTTTCTATGATTTCCTAGGGTTTTTAGGTACTTTTAGGGTTTTCTAGTGTTTTTTAGGGTGTTATATGGTTTTTTTGGGTTTTCTAGGATTATCTAGGGTTTTTTAGCGTTTTCTAGGGTTTATTAGGATTTTCTAAGGTTTTTACGATTTTCTAGGATTTTTAGGGTTTTTTAGGGTTTTCAAGCATTTTTAGGGTTTTCTAGGATTTGTTAGGGTTTTTAGGGTTTTCTAGGGGTTTTAGGGTTTTCTTGGGTTTTTTTTTATTTTCTAGGGTTTTCTAGGGGTTTCTAGGGTTTTCTAGGGTTTTTAGGCATTTTCGGGTTTTCTAGGGTTTTTAGGGTATTCTAGGATTTTCTAGAGTTTTCTAGGGTTTTCTAGGGTTTTTTAGGGTTTTCTAGGATTTTTTAGGGTTTTTTAGGGTTTTCTAGGATTTTCTACAGTTTTTTAGGCTTTTCTAGGGTTTTTAGGGTTTTCTAGGATTTTTAGGGTATTTTAGGGTTATCTAGGGTTATCAAGGGTTTTCTAGGGTTTTATAGAATTTTCTAGGGTTTTCTAAGGTTTTCAGGGTTTTCTAGGGTTTTAGTATTTTCTATAGTTTTCTAGGGTTTTTAGGGATTTCTTGGGTTTTTAAGGTTTTCTAGGGTTTTAGTATTTTCTATGGTTTTCTAGGGTTTTTGGGATTTTTTGGTTTTTTTAGGGTTTTCAAGGGTTTTTAGGGTTTTCTAGTGTTTTTAGGGTCTTTAGGATTTTCTAGGGTTTTTAAGATTTTCTAGGGTTTTATAGGTTTTTCTTGGGTTTTAAGGGTTTTCTAGGGTTTTTTAGGGTTTTCTAGGGTTTTTGGTGTTTTCTAAGGTTTTCTAGGGTTTTTAGGGTTTCTAGGGTTTTCTAGGATTTTTTAGGATTTTTTAGGGTTTTCTAGAGTTTTTAGGGTTTTCTTGGGTTTTTTTGAGTATTTTAGGTTTTTCTAGGATTTTTAGAATTTTCTAGGGTTTTTTAGGGTTTTATATGGTTTTGTAGGGTTTTTTAGGGTTTTCTTAGGTTTTCTAGGATCTTTTAGGAATTTCCAGGGTTTTCTAGGATTCTTTAGGGTTTTCTATGGTTTTCTAGGGTTTTCTAGAGTTTTCTAGGGTTTTTTAGAGTTTTCTAGGATTTTTAGGGTTTTCTAGAATTCTCTAGGGTTTTCTTGGATTTTCTTAGGTTTTCTAGGGTTTTTTAGGGTTTTTAGGATTTTCTAGGGTTTCTAGGATTTTCTAGGGTTTTCTAGGGGTTTTTAGGGTTTTCTAAGATTTACTAGGGTTTTACGGATTGTTTTGGTTTTTAGGCTTTTCCAGGGTTTTTTTGGATTTTCTAGACTTTTCTAGGGTTTTCTAGGGTTTTTATCGTTTTCTAGGGTTTTCTAGTGTTTTAGGATTTCTATGGATTTCGAGGGTTTTTAGGGATTTCATGGGTATTTAGGGTTTTCTGGGGTGTTCTAGGGTTTTTAGGGTTTTGGGTATTTTAGGGTTTTTTAGGTTTTTTTGGTTTTCTAGGATTTTTTAGGGTTTTATATGATTTTTTTAGGTTTTCTAGGGTTTTTAGAGTTTTTTAGGGTTTTCTAGGGTTTATTAGTGTTTTCTAAGGTTTTTAGGGTTATCTAGGATTTTTAGGGTTTTTTAGGGTTTTCAAGCGTTTTTTAGGGTTTTCAAGGGTTTTTAGGGTTTTCTAGTGTTTTTAGGGTTATCCAGTGTTTTTTAGGGTTTATATGATTTTTTTTGGATTTTCTAGGATTTTCTAGGGTTTTTTAGCGTTTTCTAGGGTTTATTAGGATTTTCTAAGGTTTTTATGATTTTCTAGGATTTTTAGGGTTTTTTAGGGTTTTTAAGGGTTTTTAGGGTTTTCTAGGATTTTTAGGATTTTTAGGATTTTCTAGGGGTTTTAGGGTTTTCTTGGGTTTTTTAGGATTTTCTAGGTTTTTCTAGGAGTTTCTAGGGTTTTCTAGGTTTTTAGGGTTTTTAGGGTTTTCTAGGGTTTTTAGGGTATTCTAGGATTTTCTAGGGTTTTCTAGGGTTTTTTAGGGTTTTCTAGGATTTTTTAGGATTTACTAGGGTTTTTTAGGGTTTTCTAGGGTTTTCTAGGATTTTCTAGGGTTTTTTAGGCTTTTCTAGGGTTTTTAGGGTTTTCTAGGATTTTTAGGGTATTTTAGGGTTATCTCTATCAAGGGTTTTCTAGGGTCTTTTAGGGTTTTCTAAGGTTTTTAGGGTTTTCTAGGGTTTTAGTATTTTCTATGGTTTTCTAGGGTTTTTAGGGATTTCTTGGGTTTTTAAGGTTTTCTAGGGTTTTAGTATTTTCTATGGTTTTCCAGGGTTTTTAGGATTTTTTGGGTTTTTTAGGGTTTTCAAGGGTTTTAGGGTTTTCTAGCGTTTTTAAGGTCTTTAGGATTTTCTAGGGTTTTTAGGATTTTTAAGATTTTCTAGGGTTTTCTAGGGTTTTATAGGTTTTTCTAGTGTTCTAAGGGTTTTCTAGGGTTTTTTAGGTTTTTCTAGGGTTTTCTAGGGTTTTTGGTGTTTTCTAAGGTTTTCTAGGGTTTTTATGGTTTCTAGGGTTTTCTAGGATTTTTTAGGGTTTTTAGGGTTTTCTCGAGTTTTTAGTGTTTTCTTGGGTTTTTTAGGGTATTTTAGGTTTTCCTATGGTTTTTAGAATTTTCTAGGTTTTTTAGGGTTTTATATGGTTTTGTAGGGTTTTTTAGGGTTTTCTTAGGTTTTCTAGGGTTTTCTACGATTTTTTAGGAATTTCTAGGGTCTTCTAGGATTCTTTAGGATTTTCTATGGTTTTCTAGGGTTTTCTAGAGTTTTCTAGGGTTTTTTAGAGTTTTCTAGGATTTTTAGGGTTTTCTAGAATTCTCTAGGGTTTTCTTGGGTTTTCTAGGGTTTTTTTAGGGTTTTTAGGATTTTCTAGGGTTTTCTAGGGTTTTCTAGGGGTTTTTAGGGTTATTTAGGCTTTTCTAGGGTTTTCTAGGGTTTTCTAGGGTTTTTAGGGTTTTTTTTAGGCTTTTCCAGGGTTTTTTTGGGTTTTATATGATTTTTTTGGGTTCTCTAGAATTTTCTAGGGTTTTCTAGGGTTTTTATCATTTTCTAGGGTTTTCTAGTGTATGGATTTCGAGGGTTTTTAGGAATTTCTTGGGTATTTAGGGTTTTCTAGGGTGTTCTAAGGTTTTTAGGGTTTTTGGGTTTTTTAGTGTTTTTTAGGTTTTTTTGGTTTTCTATGATTTTTTAGGGTTTTATATGATTTTTTTAGGTTTTCTAGGATTTTCTGGAGTTTTTTAGGGTTTTCTAGGGTTTATTAGGGTTTTCTAAGGTTTTTAAGGTTATCTAGGATTTTTAGGATTTTTTAGGGTTTTCAAGCGTTTTTAGGGTTTTCTAGGATTTTCTTGGGTTTTTAGGGTTTTCTTGGGTTTTTTAGGACTTTCTGGGGTTTTCTAGGGTTTTCTTGGGGTTTCTAGGGGTTTTAGGGTTTTCTAGGATTCTTAGGGTTTTCTAGGGTTTTTAGGGTATTTTAGAATTTTCTATGGTTTTCTAGGATTTTTTAGGGTTTTTTAGGGTTTTTAGGGTTTTCTAGGGTTTTTAGAGTTTTCTAGGACTTTCTAGGGTTTTTTAGGATTTTTTAGGCTTTTCTAGGGTTTTTAGGGGTTTCAAGGGTTTTTAGGGTTTTTTAGGGTTATCTAAGGTTTTCTTGGGTTTTCTAAGGTTTTTAGGGATTTTTTGGGTTTTTAAGGTTTTCTAGGGTGTTCTAGGGTTTTTAGGATTTTTGGGTTTTTTAGGATTTTCAAGGGTTTTTAGGGTTTTCTAGTGTTTTTTGGATTTTTAGGATTTTCTAGGGTTTTCTAGGGTTTTTAGGGTTATTAGGGTTTTCTAGGGTTTTATAGGTTTTTCTAGGGTTTTAAGGGTTTTCTAGGGTTTTTTAGGGTTTTTTAGGGTTTTCTAGGGTTTTTAGGATTTTCTATGGTTTTCTAGGGTTTTTAGGGTTTCTAGGGTTTTCTAGGATTTTTTAGGGTTTTTACGGTTTTCTAGGGTTTTCTAGGGGTTTCTAGGATTTTTTAGGGGTTTTAGGGTTTTCTAGGGTTTTTAGGGTTTTCTTGAGTTTTCTAGGGTTTTTAGGATTTCTAGGGTTTTCTAGGATTTTTTAGGGTTTTCTAAGATTTTCTAGGATATTTTTAGGCTTTTTTAGGCTTTTCTAGGGTTTTTACGGTTTTTATGGTTTTCTAGGATTTTTAGGGTATTTTAGGATTATCTAGGGGTATCTAGGGTTTTCTAGGGTTTTTTAGGATTTTCTAGGGTTTTCTAAGGTTTTTAGGGTTTTCTAGGGTTTTAGTATTTTCTATGGTTTTCTAGGGTTTTTAGGAATTTCTTGGGTTTTTAAGGTTTTCTAGGGATTTAGTATTTTCTATGGTTTTCTAGGGTTTTTAGGATTTTTTGGGTTTTTTAGGGTTTTCAAGTGTTTTTAGGGTTTTCTAGTGTTTTTAGGGTCTTTAGGATTTTCTAGGGTTTTTAGGGTTTTTAAGATTTTCTAGGGTTTTATAGGTTTTTCTTGGGTTTTAAGGGTTTTCTAGGGTTTTTTAGGGTTTCTAGGGTTTTTGGTGTTTTCTATGGTTTTCTAGGGTTTTCAGGGTTTCTAGGGTTTTCTAGGATTTTTTAGGATTTTTTAGGGTTTTCTAGAGTTTTTAGGGTTTTCTTGGGTTTTTTAGAGTATTTTAGGTTTTTCTAGGATTTTTAGAATTTTCTAGGGTTTTTTAGGGTTTTATATGGTTTTGTAGGGTTTTTTAGGGTTTTCTTAGGTTTTCTAGGATCTTTTAGGAATTTCCAGGGTTTTCTAGGATTCTTTAGGGTTTTCTATGGTTTTCTAGGGTTTTCTAGAGTTTTCTAGGGTTTTTTAGAGTTTTCTAGGATTTTTAGGGTTTTCTAGAATTCTCTAGGGTTTTCTTGGATTTTCTTAGGTTTTCTAGGGTTTTTTAGGGTTTTTAGGATTTTCTAGGGTTTTCTAGGGGTTTTTAGGGTTTTCTAAGATTTACTAGGGTTTTTAGGGATTTTTTTGTTTTTTAGGCTTTTCCAGGGTTTTTTTGGGTTTTCTAGACTTTTCTAGGGTTTTCTAGGGTTTTTATCGTTTTCTAGGGTTTTCTAGTGTTTTAGGATTTCTATGGATTTCGAGGGTTTTTAGGGATTTCATGGGTATTTAGGGTTTTCTAGGGTGTTCTAGGGTTTTTAGGGTTTTTGGGTATTTTAGGGTTTTTTTGGTTTTTTTGGTTTTCTAGGATTTTTTAGGGTTTTATATGATTTTTTTAGGTTTTCTAGGGTTTTCTAGAGTTTTTTAGGGTTTTCTAGGGTTTATTAGTGTTTTCTAAGGTTTTTAGGGTTATCTAGGATTTTTAGGGTTTTTTAGGGTTTTCAAGCGTTTTTTAGGGTTTTCAAGGGTTTTTAGGGTTTTCTAGTGTTTTTAGGGTTATCCAGTGTTTTTTAGGGTTTATATGATTTTTTTGGATTTTCTAGGATTTTCTAGGGTTTTTTAGCGTTTTCTAGGGTTTATTAGGATTTTCTAAGGTTTTTATGATTTTCTAGGATTTTTAGGGTTTTTTAGGGTTTTTAAGGGTTTTTAGGGTTTTCTAGGATTTTTAGGGTTTTTAGGGTTTTCTAGGGGTTTTAGGGTTTTCTTGGGTTTTTTAGAATTATCTAGGGTTTTTAGGGTATTCTAGGATTTTCTAGGGTTTTCTAGGGTTTTCTAGGGTTTTTTAGGATTTTCTAGAATTTTTTAGGATTTTCTAGGGTTTTTTAGGGTTTTCTAGGGTTTTCTAGGATTTTTAGGGTATTTTAGGGTTATCTAGGGTTATCGAGGGTTTTCTAGGGTCTTTTAGGGTTTTCTAAGGTTTTTAGGGTTTTCTAGGGTTTTAGTATTTTCTATGGTTTTCTAGGGTTTTTAGGGATTTCTTGGGTTTTTAAGGTTTTCTAGGGTTTTAGTATTTTCTATGGTTTTCCAGGGTTTTTAGGATTTCTTGGGTTTTTTAGGGTTTTCAAGGGTTTTTAGGGTTTTCTAGCGTTTTTAAGGTCTTTAGGATTTTCTAGGGTTTTTAGGATTTTTAAGATTTTCTAGGGTTTTCTAGTGTTTTATAGGTTTTTCTAGGGTTCTAAGGGTTTTCTAGGGTTTTTTAGGTTTTTCTAGGGTTTTTGGTGTTTTCTAAGGTTTTCTAGGGTTTTTATGGTTTCTAGGGTTTTCTAGGATTTTTTAGGGTTTTCTCGAGTTTTTAGTGTTTTCTTGGGTTTTTTAGGGTATTTTAGGTTTTCCTATGGTTTTTATAATTTTCTAGGTTTTTTAGGGTTTTATATGGTTTTGTAGGGTTTTTTAGGGTTTTCTTAGGTTTTCTAGGGTTTTCTACGATTTTTTAGGAATTTCTAGGGTCTTCTAGGATTCTTTAGGATTTTCTATGGTTTTCTAGGGTTTTCTAGAGTTTTCTAGGGTTTTTTAGAGTTTTCTAGGATTTTTAGGGTTTTCAGAATTCTCTAGGGTTTTCTTGGGTTTTCTAGGGTTTTTTAGGGTTTTTAGGATTTTCTAGGGTTTTCTAGGGTTTTCTAGGGGTTTTTAGGGTTATTTAGGCTTTTCTAGAATTTTTTAGGATTTTCTAGGGTTTTCTAGGGTTTTAGGGTTTTTTTTTGTTTTTTAGGCTTTTCCAGGGTTTTTTTGGGTTTTATATGATTTTTTTGGGTTTTCTAGAATTTTCTAGGATTTTCTAGGGTTTTATCATTTTCTAGGGTTTTCTAGTGTATGGATTTCGAGGGTTTTTAGGAATTTCTTGGGTATTTAGGGTTTTCTAGGGTGTTCTAAGGTTTTTTGGGTTTTTGAGTTTTTTAGGGTTTTTTAGGTTTTTTTGGTTTTCTAGGATTTTTTAGGGTTTTATATGATTTTTTTAGGTTTTCTAGGATTTTCTGGAGTTTTTTAGGGTTTTCTAGGGTTTATTAGGGTTTTCTAAGGTTTTTAAGGTTATCTAGGATTTTTAGGATTTTTTAGGGTTTTCAAGCGTTTTTAGGGTTTTCTAGGATTTTTTAGGGTTTTTTTCGGTTTTCTAGGGTTGTTAGGGTTTTCAAGGGTTTTTAGGGTTTTCTAGGATTTTTTAGGGTTTTTAGGGTTTTTTGGGTTTTCTAGGGTTATGTAGGGTTTTCTAGGGTTTTTTAGGGTTTTTTATGTTTATTAGGGATTTCTAGGTTTTTTAGGGTTTTAGGATTTTCTAGGGTTTTCTTGGATTTTTTAGGATTTTCTAGGGTTTTCTAGGATTTTTAGGATTTTCTAGAGTTTTAGGATTTTCTATGGTTTTCTAGGGGTTTTAGGGATTTTTAGGGCTATCTAGGATTTTTAGGTTTTTTTGTTTTCTAGGGTTTTTTAGGGTTTTATATGGTTTTTTTGGGTTTTCTAGGGATTTTTAGCATTTTCTAGGGTTTATTAGGGTTTTCCAAGGTTTTTACGGTTTTCTAGGATTTTTAGGGTTTTTTAGGATTTTCAAGGGTTTTTAGGGGTTTCTAGGATTTTTTAGGGATTTTAGGATTTTCTAGGGTTTTTAGGATTTTCTTGGGTTTTTTAGGATTTCCTAGGGGTTTCTAGGGTTTTCTTGGGGTTTCTAGTATTTTTAGGGTTTTCTAGGATTTTTTAGGGTTTTCTAGGATTTTTTAGGGTTTTCTAGGGTTTCTAGAGTTTTCTAGGATTATCTAGGGTTTTTTAGGGTTTTCTAGGATTTTTTAGGGTTTTCTAGGGTTTCTAGAGTTTTCTAGGATTTTCTAGGGTTTTCTAGGGTTTCTAGGATTTTCTTTCGTTTTCTAGGGTTTTCTAGGGTTTCTAGGATTTTCTATCGTTTTCTAGTGTTTCTAGGGTTTCTAGGGTTTTCTAGGATTTTTTAGGGTTTTCTAGGATTTTCTAGGGTTTTCTAGGGTTTCTAGAGTTTTCTAGGATTTTCTAGGGTTTTTTAGGGTTTTTTAGGCTTTTCTAGGTTTTTTAGGATTTTCTAAGGTTTTTAGGGTTTTCTAGGATTTTCTAGGGTTTTCTAGGATTTTTAGGGTTTTCTACAGTTTTCTAGTGTTTTTTGGGTTTTTAGGTTTTTCTAGGGTTTTTGGGATTTTCTAGGGGTTTCTAGGATTTTTAGGATTTTCTAGGATTTTCTAGGGTTTTCTAGGTTTTTTTAGGGTTTTCTAGGGTTTCTAGGGTTTTGTAGGGTTCCCTAGGGTTTTTTAGGCTTTTCTAGGGTTTCTAGGGTTTTCTAGGTTTTTTTAGGGTTTTCTAGGGTTTCTAGGGTTTTGTAGGGTTCCCTAGGGTTTTTTAGGCCTTTCTAGGGTTTTTAGGGTTTTCTAGGGTTTTCTAGGATTTTTTAGGGTTTTCTAGGGTTTTTTAGAGTTTTAGGATTTTCTAGGGTTTCTAGAGTTTTCTAGGGTTTTCTAGGTTTTTTTAGGGTTTTTAAAGCTTTTCTAGGGTTTTTAGTGTTTTTAGGGTTTTTAGGTTTTTTAGGGTTTTCTAGGGTTTTTAGGTTTTTTTTTGTTTTCTAGGGTTTTTAGGGTTTTATATGTTTTTTTGTTTTCTAGGGTTTTCTAGGGTGTTTTAGCGTTTTCTAAGGATTTTACGGTTTTTTAGGATTTTTAGGGCTTTTCACGGGTTTTTAGGGTTTTCTAGGATTTTTTAGGGTTTTTAGGATTTTCTTGGGTTTTTAGGGTTTTCTTGGGTTTTTTAGGACTTTCTGGGGTTTTCTAGGGTTTTCTTGGGGTTTCTAGGGGTTTTAGGGTTTTCTAGGATTCTTAGGGTTTTTAGGGTTTTCTATGGTTTTTAGGGTATTTTAGAATTTTCTATGGTTTTCTAGGATTCTTTAGGGTTTTCTAGGGTTTTCTAGGGTTTTTAGAGTTTTCTAGGACTTTCTAGGGTTTTTTAGGATTTTTTAGGCTTTTCTAGGGTTTTTAGGGGTTTCAAGGGTTTTTAGGGTATTTTAGGGTTATCTAAGGTTTTCTTGGGTTTTCTAAGGTTTTTAGGGATTTTTTGGGTTTTTAAGGTTTTCTAGGGTGTTCTAGGGTTTTTAGGATTTTTGGGTTTTTTAGGATTTTCAAGGGTTTTTAGGGTTTTCTAGTGTTTTTTGGATTTTTAGGATTTTCTAGGATTTTCTAGGGTTTTTAGGGTTATTAGGGTTTTCTAGGGTTTTATAGGTTTTTCTAGGGTTTTAAGGGTTTTCTAGGGTTTTTTAGGGTTTTTTAGGGTTTTCTAGGGTTTTTAGGATTTTCTATGGTTTTCTAGGGTTTTTAGGGTCTCTAGGGTTTTCTAGGATTTTTTATGGTTTTTACGGTTTTCTAGGGTTTTCTAGGGGTTTCTAGGATTTTTTAGGGGTTTTAGGGTTTTCTAGGGTTTTTAGGGTTTTCTTGAGTTTTCTAGGGTTTTTAGGGTTTTCTAGGATTTTTTAGGGTTTTCTAAGATTTTCTAGGATATTTTTAGGCTTTTTTAGGCTTTTCTAGAGTTTTTACGGTTTTTAGGGTTTTCTAGGATTTTTAGGGTATTTTAGGATTATCTAGGGGTATCTAGGGTTTTCTAGGGTTTTTTAGGATTTTCTAGGGTTTTCTAAGGTTTTTAGGGTTTTCTAGGGTTTTAGTATTTTCTATGGTTCTCTAGGGTTTTTAGGAATTTCTTGGGTTTTTAAGGTTTTCTAGGGATTTAGTATTTTCTATGGTTTTCTAGGGTTTTTAGGATTTTTTGGGTTTTTTAGGGTTTTCAAGTGTTTTTAGGATTTTCTAGAGTTTTTAGGGTTTTCTAGGGTTTTTTAGGGTTTTCTAGGTTTTTCTAGGGTTTTAAGGGTTTTCTAGGGTTTTTAGGATTTTCTAAGGTATTTTAGGGTTTTCTAGGATTTTTTAGGGTTTTCTAGGGTTTTTAGGGTATTTTAGGGTTTTCTTGTGTTATCTAGGGTTATCTAGGTTTTTCTAGGGTTTTTTAGGATTTTCTAGGGTTTTCTAGGGTTTTTTAGGATTTTGTAGGGTTTTCTTGGGGTTTCTAGGGTTTTTAGGGTTTTCTAGAATTTCTTGGGTTTTTAGGGTTTTCTAGGGTTTTTAGGGTTTTCTAGGGTTTTCTACAATTTTCTAGTGTTTTTAAGGTTTTTAGGTTTTTCTAGGGTTTTTTGGGATTTTCTAGGGTTTTCTAGGGTTTTTACGGTTTTCTAGGATTCTCTAGGGTTTTCTAGGTTTTTTTAGGATTTTCTAGGGTTTCTAGGGTTTTGTAGGGTTCTCTAGGGATTTTTAGGCTTTTCTAGGGTTTTTAGGGTTTTCTAGGATTTTCTAGGATTTTTTAGGGTCTTCTTGGGTTTTTTAGGGTTTTAGGATTTTCTAGGATTTCTAGGGTTTTCTAGGATTTTCTAGGGTTTTTTTAGGATTTTTAAAGCTTTTCTAGGGTTTTTAGGTTTTTTAGGGTTTTCTAGGGTTTTTTGGTTTTTTTGTTTTCTAGGGTTTTTTAGGGTTTTATATGTTTTTGTTTGGGTTTTCTAGGATTTTCTAGGGTTTTTTAGCGTTTTCTAGGGTTTATTAGGATTTTCTAAGGTTTTTACGATTTTATAGGATTTTTAGGTTTTTTAGGGTTTTCAAAGGTTTTTAGGGTTTTCTAGGATTTTTTAGGGTTTTTAGGGTTTTCTTGGGTTTTAGGGTTTTCTTGGGTTTTATAGGATTTTTCTAGGGTTTTCTTGGGGTTTCTAGGATTTTTAGGATTTTCTAGGATTTTTAGGGTTTTTAGGGTATTTTAGGATTTTCTATGGTTTTCTATGGTTTTCTAGGGTTTTCTAGGATTTTTTAGGGTTTTCTATGGTTTTTAGGGTTTTCTAGGGTTTCTAGAGTTTTCTAGGATTTTCTAGGGTTTTTTTAAGGTTTTTTAGGCTTTTCTAGGGTTTTTTAAGGGTTTCAAGGTTTTTTAGGGTATTTTAGGGTTATCTAAGGTTTTCTTGGGTTTTTAAGGTTTTCTAGGGTGTTCTAGGGGTTTTAGGATTTTTTGGGTTTTTTAGGGTTTTCAAGGGTTTTTAGGGTTTTCTAATGTTTTTAGGATTTTTAGGATTTTCTAGGGTTTTCTAGGGTTTTTAGGGTTTTCTAGGGTTTTATAGGGGTTTCTAGGGTTTTAAGGGTTTTCTAGGGTTTTTTAGGGTTTCCAGAGTTTTTAGGGTTTCTATGGTTTTCTAGGGTTTTTATAGTTTCCAGGGTTTTCTGGGATTTTTTGGGGTTTTTAGGGTTTTCTAGGGTTTTTAGGGTTTCTAGGGTTTTCTAGATTTTTTAGGGTTTTTTTGGGTTTTCTAGGGTTTTTTAGGATTTTTTAGGCTTTTCTAGGGTTTTTAGGATTTTTAGGGTTATCTAAGGTTATCTAGGGTTTTCTAGGATTTTTTAGGATTTTCTAGGGTTTTCTAAGATTTTAGGGTTTTCTAGGGTTTTAGTATTTTCTATGGTTTTCTAGGGTTTTTAGGGATTTCTTGGGTTTTTAAGGTTTACTAGGGTTTTAGTATTTTCTATAGTTTTCTAGGGTTTTCTAGGGTTTTTGGTGTTTTCTAAGGTTTTCTAGGGTTTTTATGGTTTCTAGGGTTTTCTAGGATTTTTTAGGGTTTTTTAGGGTTTTCTCGAGTTTTTAGTGTTTTCTTGGGTTTTTTAGGGTATTTTAGGTTTTCCTATGGTTTTTAGAATTTTCTAGGTTTTTTAGGGTTTTATATGGTTTTGTAGGGTTTTTTAGGGTTTTCTTAGGTTTTCTAGGGTTTTCTACGATTTTTTAGGAATTTCTATGGTCTTCTAGGATTCTTTAGGATTTTCTATGGTTTTCTAGGGTTTTCTAGAGTTTTCTAGGGTTTTTTAGAGTTTTCTAGGATTTTTAGGGTTTTCTAGAATTCTCTAGGGTTTTCTAGGGTTTTCTAGGGTTTTTTAGGGTTTTTAGGATTTTCTAGGGTTTTTTAGGGTTTTCTAGGGTTTTCTAGGGGTTTTTAGGGTTATTTAGGCTTTTCTAGGGTTTTTTAGGGTTTTCTAGGGTTTTCTAGGTTTTTAGGGTTTTTTTTGTTTTTTAGGCTTTTCCAGGGTTTTTTTGGGTTTTATATGATTTTTTTGGGTTTTCTAGAATTTTCTAGGGTTGTCTAGGATTTTTATCATTTTCTAGGGTTTTCTAGTGTATGGATTTCGAGGGTTTTTAGGAATTTCTTGGGTATTTAGGGTTTTCAAGGGTGTTCTAAGGTTTTTAGGGTTTTTGGGTTTTTTAGGGTTTTTTAGGGTTTTTTGGTTTTCTAGGATTTTTTAGGGTTTTATATGATTTTTTAGGTTTTCTAGGATTTTCTGGAGTTTTTTAGGGTTTTCTAGGGTTTATTAGGGTTTTCTAAGGTTTTTAAGGTTATCTAGGATTTTTAGGATTTTTTAGGGTTTTCAAGCGTTTTTAGGGTTTTCTAGGATTTTTTAGGGTTTTTTCGGTTTTCTAGGGTTGTTAGGGTTTTCAAGGGTTTTTAGGGTTTTCTAGGATTTTTTAGGGTTTTTAGGGTTTTTTGGGTTTTCTAGGGTTATGTAGGGTTTTCTAGGGTTTTTTAGGGTTTTTTATGTTTATTAGGGATTTCTAGGTTTTTTAGGGTTTTTTAGGGTTTTAGGATTTTCTAGGGTTTTCTAGGATTTTTTAGGATTTTCTAGGGTTTTCTAGGATTTTTAGGGTTTTCTAGAGTTTTAGGATTTTCTATGGTTTTCTAGGGGTTTTAGGGATTTTTAGGGCTATCTAGGATTTTTAGGTTTTTTTGTTTTCTAGGGTTTTTTAGGGTTTTATATGGTTTTTTTGGGTTTTCTAGGGATTTTTAGCATTTTCTAGGGTTTATTAGGGTTTTCTAAGGTTTTTACGGTTTTCTAGGATTTTTAGGGTTTTTTAGGATTTTCAAGGGTTATTAGGGGTTTCTAGGATTTTTTAGGGTTTTTAGGATTTTCTAGGGTTTTTAGGATTTTCTTGGGTTTTTTAGGATTTCCTAGGGATTTCTAGGGTTTTCTTGGGGTTTCTAGGGTTTTTAGGGTTTTCTAGGATTTTTTAGGGTTTTTTAGGATTTTTTAGGGTTTTCTAGGGTTTCTAGAGATTTCTAGGATTATCTAGGGTTTTTTAGGGTTTTCTAGGATTTTTTAGGGTTTTCTAGGGTTTCTAGAGTTTTCTAGGATTTTCTAGGGTTTTCTAGGGTTTCTAGGATTTCTTATCGTTTTCTACGATTTTCTAGGGTTTCTAGGATTTTCTATCGTTTCTAGTGTTTCTAGGGTTTCTAGGGTTTTCTAGGATTTTTTAGGGTTTTCTAGGATTTTCTAGGGTTTTCTAGGGTTTCTAGAGTTTTCTAGGATTTTCTAGGGTTTTTTAGGGTTTTCTAGGCTTTTCTAGGTTTTTTAGGATTTTCTAAGGTTTTTAGGGTTTTCTAGGATTTTCTAGGGTTTTCTAGGGTTTTTAGGGTTTTCTACAGTTTTCTAGTGTTTTTTGAGTTTTTAGGTTTTTCTAGGGTTTTTGGGATTTTCTGGGGGTTTCTAGGATTTTTAGGATTTTCTAGGATTTTCTAGGGTTTTCTAGGTTTTTTTTAGGGTTTTCTAGGGTTTCTAGGGTTTTTTAGGGTTATTAGGGTTTTCTATGGTTTTATAGGTTTTTCTAGGGTTTTAAGGATTTTCTAGGGTTTTTAGGGTTTTTTAGGGTTTTCTAGGGTTTTTAGGATTTTCTATGGTTTTCTAGGGTTTTTAGGGTTTCTAGGGTTTTCTAGGATTTTTTTAGGTTTTTACGGTTTTCTAGGGTTTTCTAGGGGTTTCTAGGATTTTTTAGGGGTTTTAGGGTTTTCTAGGGTTTTTAGGGTTTTCTTGAGCTTTCTAGGGTTTTTAGGGTTTCTAGGGTTTTCTAGGATTTTTTAGGGTTTTCTAAGATTTTCTAGGATATTTTTAGGCTTTTTTAGGCTTTTCTAGGGTTTTTACGGTTTTTAGGGTTTTCTAGGATTTTTAGGGTATTTTAGGATTATCTAGGGGTATCTAGGGTTTTCTAGGGTTTTTTAGGATTTTCTAGGGTTTTCTAAGGTTTTTAGGGTTTTCTAGGGTTTTAGTATTTTCTATGGTTTTCTAGGGTTTTTTGGAATTTCTTAGGTTTTTAAGGTTTTCTAGGGATTTAGTATTTTCTATGGTTTTCTAGGGTTTTTAGGATTTTTTGGGTTTTTTAGGGTTTTCAAGTGTTTTTAGGGTTTTCTAGTGTTTTTAGGGTTTTCTAGGGTTTTTTAGGGTTTTCTAGGTTTTTCTAGGGTTTTAAGGGTTTTCTAGGTTTTTTTAGGGTTTTTAGGATTTTCTAAGGTATTTTAGGGTTTTCTAGGGTTTTCTAGGGTTTTTAGGGTATTTTAGGGTTTTCTTGTGTTATCTAGGGTTATCTAGGTTTTTCTAGGGTTTTTTAGGATTTTCTAGGGTTTTCTAGGGTTTTTTAGGATTTTGTAGGGTTTTCTTGGGGTTTCTAGGGTTTTTAGGGTTTTCTAGAATTTCTTGAGTTTTTAGGGTTTTCTAGGGTTTTAGGGTTTTCTCGGGTTTTCTTCAATTTTCTAGTGTTTTTAGGGTTTTTAGGTTTTTCTAGGGTTTTTGGGATTTTCTAGGGTTTTCTAGGGTTTTTACGGTTTTCTAGGATTTTCTAGGGTTTTCTAGGTTTTTTAGGATTTTCTAGGGTTTCTAGGGTTTTGTAGGGTTCTCTAGGGTTTTTTAGGCTTTTCTAGGGTTTTTAGGGTTTTCTAGGATTTTCTAGGATTTTTTAGGGTTTCTTTGGTTTTTTAGGGTTTTAGGATTTTCTAGGATTTCTAGGGTTTTCTAGGATTTTCTAGGGTTTTTTTAGGATTTTTAAAGCTTTTCTAGGGTTTTAGGTTTTTTAGGGTTTTCTAGGGTTTTTTGGTTTTTTTGTTTTCTAGGGTTTTTTAGGGTTTTATATGTTTTTGTTTGGGTTTTCTAGGATTTTCTAGGGTTTTTTAGCGTTTTCTAGGGTTTATTAGGATTTTCTAAGGTTTTTACGATTTTCTAGGATTTTTAGGTTTTTTAGGATTTTCAAAGGTTTTTAGGGTTTTCTAGGATTTTTTAGGGTTTTTAGGGTTTTCTTGGGTTTTATAGGATTTTTCTAGGGTTTTCTTGGGGTTTCTAGGGTTTTTAGGATTTTCTAGGATTTTTAGGGTTTTTAGGGTTTTTAGGGTATTTTAGGATTTTCTATGGTTTTCTATGGTTTTCTAGGGTTTTCTAGGATTTTTTAGGGTTTTCTATGGTTTTTAGGGTTTTCTAGGGTTTCTAGAGTTTTCTAGGATTTTCTAGGGTTTTTTAAGGTTTTTTAGGCTTTTCTAGGGTTTTTAAGGGTTTCAAGGTTTTTTAGGGTATTTTAGGGTTATCTAAGGTTTTCTTGGGTTTTTAAGGTTTTCTAGGGTGTTCTAGGGGTTTTAGGATTTTTTGGGTTTTTTAGGGTTTTCAAGGGTTTTTAGGGTTTTCTAATGTTTTTAGGATTTTTAGGATTTTCTAGGATTTTCTAGGGTTTTTAGGGTTTTCTAGGGTTTTATAGGGGTTTCTAGGGTTTTAAGGGTTTTCTAGGGTTTTTTAGGGTTTCCAGAGTTTTTAGGGTTTCTATGGTTTTCTAGGGTTTTTATAGTTTCCAGGGTTTTCTGGGATTTTTTGGGGTTTTTAGGGTTTTCTAGGGTTTTTAGGGTTTTTAGGGTTTCTAGGGTTTTCTAGATTTTTTAGGGTTTTTTTGTGTTTTCTAGGGTTTTTTAGGATTTTTTAGCCTTTTCTAGGGTTTTTAGGATTTTTAGGGTTATCTAAGGTTATCTAGGGTTTTCTAGGGTTTTTTAGGATTTTCTAGGGTTTTCTAAGATTTTTAGGGTTTTCTAGGGTTTTAGTATTTTCTATGGTTTTCTAGGGTTTTTAGGGATTTCTTGGGTTTTTAGGGTTTACTAGGGTTTTAGTATTTTCTATGGTTTTCTAGGGTTTTCTAGGGTTTTTGGTGTTTTCTAAGGTTTTCTAGGGTTTTTATGGTTTCTAGGGTTTTCTAGGATTTTTTAGGGTTTTTTAGGGTTTTCTCGAGTTTTTAGTGTTTTCTTGGGTTTTTTAGGGTATTTTAGGTTTTCCTATTGTTTTTAGAATTTTCTAGGTTTTTTAGGGTTTTATATGGTTTTGTAGGGTTTTTTAGGGTTTTCTTAGGTTTTCTAGGGTTTTCTACGATTTTTTAGGAATTTCTAGGGTCTTCTAGGATTCTTTAGGATTTTCTATGGTTTTCTAGGGTTTTCTAGAGTTTTCTAGGGTTTTTTAGAGTTTTCTAGGATTTTTAGGGTTTTCTAGAATTCTCTAGGGTTTTCTAGGGTTTTCTAGGGTTTTTTAGGGTTTTTAGGATTTTCTAGGATTTTCTAGGGTTTTCTAGGGGTTTTTAGGGTTATTTAGGCTTTTCTAGGGTTTTTTAGGGTTTTCTAGGGTTTTCTAGGGTTTTTAGGGTTTTTTTTGTTTTTTAGGCTTTTCCAGGGTTTTTTTGGGTTTTATATGATTTTTTTGGGTTTTCTAGAATTTTCTAGGGTTTTTATCATTTTCTAGGGTTTTCTAGTGTATGGATTTCGAGGGTTTTTAGGAATTTCTTGGGTATTTAGGGTTTTCTAGGGTGTTCTAAGGTTTTTAGGGTTTTTGGGTTTTTTAGGGTTTTTTAGGGTTTTTTGGTTTTCTAGGATTTTTTAGGGTTTTATATGATTTTTTTAGGTTTTCTAGGATTTTCTGGAGTTTTTTAGGGTTTTCTAGGGTTTATTAGGATTTTCTAAGGTTTTTAAGGTTATCTAGGATTTTTAGGATTTTTTAGGGTTTTCAAGCGTTTTTAGGGTTTTCTAGGATTTTTTAGGGTTTTTTCGGTTTTCTAGGGTTGTTAGGGTTTTCAAGGGTTTTTAGGGTTTTCTAGGATTTTTTAGGGTTTTTAGGGTTTTCTAGGGTTATGTAGGGTTTTCTAGGGTTTTTTAGGGTTTTTTATGTTTATTTGGGATTTCTAGGTTTTTTAGGGTTTTTTAGGGTTTTAGGATTTTTTAGGGTTTTCTAGGATTTTTTAGGATTTTCTAGGGTTTTCTAGGATTTTTAGGGTTTTCTAGAGTTTTAGGATTTTCTATGGTTTTCTAGGGGTTTTAGGGATTTTTAGGGCTATCTAGGATTTTTAGGTTTTTTTGTTTTCTAGGGTTTTTTAGGGTTTTATATGGTTTTTTTGGGTTTTCTAGGGATTTTTAGCATTTTCTAGGGTTTATTAGGGTTTTCTAAGGTTTTTACGGTTTTCTAGGATTTTTATGGTTTTTTAGGATTTTCAAGGGTTTCTAGGATTTTTTAGGGTTTTTAGGATTTTCTAGGGTTTTTAGGATTTTCTTGGGTTTTTTAGGATTTCCTAGGGGTTTCTAGGGTTTTCTTGGGGTTTCTAGGGTTTTTAGGGTTTTCTAGGATTTTTTAGGGTTTTCTAGGGTTTCTAGAGTTTTCTAGGATTATCTAGGGTTTTTTAGGGTTTTCTAGGATTTTATAGGGTTTTCTAGGGTTTCTAGAGTTTTCTAGGATTTTCTAGGGTTTTCTAGGGTTTCTAGGATTTTCTATCGTTTTCTAGGGTTTTCTAGGGTTTCTAGGATTTTCTATCGTTTTCTAGTGTTTCTAGGGTTTCTAGGGTTTTCTAGGATTTTCTAGGGTTTTCTAGGGTTTCTAGAGTTTTCTAGGATTTTCTAGGGTTTTTTAGGGTTTTTTAGGCTTTTCTAGGTTTTTTAGGATTCTCTAAGGTTTTTAGGGTTTTCTAGGATTTTCTAGGGTTTTCTAGGGTTTTTAGGGTTTTCTACAGTTTTCTAGTATTTTTTGGGTTTTTAGGTTTTTCTAGGGTTTTTGGGATTTTCTAGGGGTTCTAGGATTTTTAGGATTTTCTAGGATTTTCTAGGGTTTTCTAGGTTTTTTTTAGGGTTTTCTAGGGTTTCTAGGGTTTTTTAGGGTTATTAGGGTTTTCTAGGGTTTTATAGGTTTTTCTAGGGTTTTAAGGATTTTCTAGGGTTTTTTAGGGGTTTTTAGGGTTTTCTAGGGTTTTTAGGATTTTCTATGGTTTTCTAGGGTTTTTAGGGTTTCTAGGGTTTTCTAGGATTTTTTAGGGTTTTTACGGTTTTCCAGGGTTTTCTAGGGGTTTCTAGGATTTTTTAGGGGTTTTAGGGTTTTCTAGGGTTTTTAGGGTTTTCTTGAGTTTTCTAGGGTTTTTAGGGTTTCTAGGGTTTTCTAAGATTTTTTAGGGTTTTCTAAGATTTTCTAGGATATTTTTAGGCTTTTTTAGGCTTTTCTAGGGTTTTTACGGTTTTTAGGGTTTTCTAGGATTTTTAGGGTATTTTAGGATTATCTAGGGGTATCTAGGGTTTTCTAGGGTTTTTTAGGATTTTCTAGGGTTTTAGTATTTTCTATGGTTTTCTAGGATTTTTTGGAATTTCTTGGGTTTTTAAGGTTTTCTAGGGATTTAGTATTTTCTATGGTTTTCTAGGGTTTTTAGGATTTTTAGGGTTTTCAAGTGTTTTTAGGGTTTTCTAGTGTTTTTAGGGTTTTCTAGGGTTTTTTAGGGTTTTCTAGGTTTTTCTAGGGTTTTAAGGGTTTTCTAGGATTTTTTAGGGTTTTTAGGATTTTCTAAGGTATTTTAGGGTTTTCTAGGATTTTTTAGGGTTTTCTAGGGTTTTTAGGGTATTTTAGGGTTTTCTTGTGTTATCTAGGGTTATCTAGGTTTTTCTAAGGTTTTTTAGGATTTTCTAGGGTTTTCTAGGGTTTTTTAGGATTTTGTAGGGTTTTCTTGGGGTTTCTAGGGTTTTTAGGGTTTTCTAGAATTTCTTGGGTTTTTAGGGTTTTCTAGGGTTTTCTACAATTTTCTAGTGTTTTTAGGGTTTTTAGGTTTTTCTAGGGTTTTTTGGGATTTTCTAGGGTTTTCTAGGGTTTTTACGGTTTTCTAGGATTTTCTAGGGTTTTCTAGGTTTTTTAGGATTTTCTAGGGTTTCTAGGGTTTTGTAGGGTTCTCTAGGGTTTTTAGGCTTTTCTAGGGTTTTTAGGGTTTTCTAGGATTTTCTAGGATTTTTTAGGGTCTTCTTTGGTTTTTTAGGGTTTTAGGATTTTCTAGGATTTCTAGGGTTTTCTAGGATTTTCTAGGGTTTTTTTAGGATTTTTAAAGCTTTTCTAGGGTTTTTAGGTTTTTTAGGGTTTTCTAGGGTTTTTTGGTTTTTTTGTTTTCTAGGGTTTTTTAGGGTTTTATATGTTTTTGTTTGGGTTTTCTAGGATTTTCTAGGGTTTTTTAGCGTTTTCTAGGGTTTATTAGGATTTTCTAAGGTTTTTACGATTTTCTAGGATTTTTAGGTTTTTTAGGGTTTTCAAAGGTTTTTAGGGTTTTCTAGGATTTTTTAGGGTTTTTAGGGTTTTCTTGGGTTTTAGGGTTTTCTTGGGTTTTATAGGATTTTTCTAGGGTTTTCTTGGGGTTTCTAGGGTTTTTAGGATTTTCTAGGATTTTTAGGGTTTTTAGGGTTTTTAGGGTATTTTAGGATTTTCTTTGGTTTTCTATGGTTTTCTAGGGTTTTCTAGGATTTTTTAGGGTTTTCTATGGTTTTTAGGGTTTTCTAGGGTTTCTAGAGTTTTCTAGGATTTTCTAGGGTTTTTTTAAGGTTTTTTAGGCTTTTCTAGGGTTTTTAAGGGTTTCAAGGTTTTTTAGGGTATTTTAGGGTTATCTAAGGTTTTCTTGGGTTTTTAAGGTTTTCTAGGGTGTTCTAGGGGATTTAGGATTTTTTGGGGTTTTTAGGGTTTTCAAGGGTTTTTAGTGTTTTCTAATGTTTTTAGGATTTTTAGGATTTTCTAGGGTTTTCTAGGGTTTTTAGGGTTTTTAGGGTTTTCTAGGGTTTTATAGGGGTTTCTAGGGTTTTAAGGGTTTTCTAGGGTTTTTTAGGGTTTCCAGAGTTTTTAGGGTTTCTATGGTTTTCTAGGGTTTTTATAGTTTCCAAGGTTTTCTGGGATTTTTTGGGGTTTTTAGGGTTTTCTAGGGTTTTTAGGGTTTTTAGGGTTTCTAGATTTTTTAGGGTTTTTTTGGGTTTTCTAGGGTTTTCTAGGGTTTTTAGGGTTTTCTAAGGTTATCTAGGGTTTTCTAGAGTTTTTTAGGATTTTCTAGGGTTTTCTAAGATTTTTAGGGTTTTCTAGGGTTTTAGTATTTTCTATGGTTTTCTAGGGTTTTTAGGGATTTCTTGGGTTTTTAAGGTTTACTAGGGTTTTAGTATTTTCTATGGTTTTCTAGGGTTTTTAGGATTTTTTGGGTTTTTTAGAGTTTTCAAGGGTTTTTTAGGGTTTTCAAGGGTTTTTAGGGTTTTTCTAGGATTTTTTAGGGTTTTCTAGGTTTTTCTAGGGTTTTAAGGGTTTTCTAGGGTTTTTAGGGTTTTCTAGGGTTTTTAGGGGTTTTCTTGGATTTTCTAGGGTTTTTAAGGTTTCTAGGGTTTTCTAGGATTTTTTAGGGTTTTCTAGGGTTTTTAGGGTATTTAGGATTTTCTTGTGTTATCTAGGGTTATCTAGCTTTTTCTAGGGTTTTTTAGGATTTTCTAGTATTTTCTAGGGTTTTTAGTGTTTTCTAGGGTTTTAGGATTTTCTATGGTTTCCTAGGGTTTTTAGGGATTTTTAGGGTTTTCTAGTGTTTTTTAGTATTTTATATGTTTTTTTTTGTTTTCTAGGGTTTTTTAGCGTTTTCTAGGGTTTATTAGGATTTTCTAAGGTTTTTACGGTTTTCTAGGATTTTTAGGGTTTTTTAGGGTTTTCAAGGGTTTTTAGGGTTTTCTGGGATATTTTAGGGTTTTTAGGATTTTCTAGGGTTTTTTAGGGTTCTAGGGTTTTCTAGGATTTTCTAGGGTTTTTTAGGGTTTTTAGTCTTTTCTAGGGTCTTTAGGGTTTTTAGTGTTTTCTAGGATTTTTAGGGTATTTTAGGGTTATCTAGGGTTATCTAGGGATTTCTAGGGTTTTTTAGGATTTTCTAGGGTTTTCTACGGTTTTTAGGGTTTTCTAGGGTTTTAGTATTTTCTATGGTTTTCTAGGGTTTTTAGGGATTTCTTGGGTTTTTAGGTTTTCTAGGGTTTTTAGGATTTTTTCGGTTTTTTAGGGTTTTCATGGGTTTTTAGGGTTTTCTTGTGTTTTAGGGTCTTTAGGATTTTCTAGGGTTTTTAGGGTTTTTAAGATTTTCTAGGGTTTTCTAGGGTTTTATAGGTTTTCCTAGGGTTTTAAGGGTTTTCTAGGGTTTTTTAGGGTTTTCTAGGGTTTTCTAGGATTTTTAGTGTTTTCTAAGGTTTTCTAGGGTTTTTAGGGTTTCTAGGGTTTTTAAGGATTTTTAGGGTTTTTTTAGGATTTTCTATAGTTTTTTATGGTTTTCTTGGGTTTTTTAGGGTATTTTAGGGTTTTCTAGGGTTTTTAGAATTTTCTAGGGTTTTTTAGGGTTTTATATGGTTTTGTAGGGTTTTTTAGGATTTTCTAGGATTTTTTAGGAATTTCTAGGGTTTTCTAGGATTCTTTAGGGTTTTCTAGGGTTTTTTAGGGTTTTCTAGAGTTTTCTAGGGTTTTTTAGAGTTTTCTAGGATTTTTAGGGTTTTCTAGAATTCTCTAGGATTTTCTTGGATTTTCTTGGGTTTTCTAGGGTTTTTTACGATTTTTAGGATTTTCTAGGGTTTCTAGGGATTTCTAGGGTTTTCTAGGGGTTTTTAGGGTTTTTTAGGCTTTTTAGGGTTTTTTAGGGTTTTCTAGGATTTCTAGGTTTTTTGTTGGTTTTTTTGGGTTTTATATATTTTTTTGGGTTTTCTAGGGTTTTTTTTAGCATTTTCTAGGGTTTATTAGGGTTTTCTAAGGTTTTTAGGATTTTCAAGGGATTTTAGGGTTTTCTAGGATTTTTTAGGGTTTTTAGGGATTTTAGGGTTTTCTAGGGTTTTTAGGGTTTTCTTGGATTATTTAGGATTTTCTTGGGTTTTCTAGGGTTTTTTAGGGTTTTTAGGGTTTTCTAGGGTTTTCTAGGGTTTTTAGGGTTTTTTAGGGTTTCTAGGATTTTCTAGGATTTTCTAGGGTTTTTTGGATTTTCTACGATTTTTTAGGGTTTTTAGGGTTTTCTAAGGTTTTTAGGATATTTTAAGGTTTTTAGGATCTTTTTGAGTTTTCTATTATTTTCTAGGGTTTTTTGGGATTTTTAGGGTTTTTAGGATCTTCTAGGATTTTTAAGGGTTTTCTAGATTTTTTGGGTTTTTTTAGAGTTTTCTAGGATTTTCTGGGTTTTTTAGGGTTTTCTAGGATTCTCTAGGGTTTTCTAGGGTTTTAGGTTTTTCTATGATTTTCTAGAGTTTTTAGGGATTTCTTGGGTTTTCTAGGGTTTTTTTAGGTTTTTTTGGTTTTCCAGGGTTTTTTTTGGGTTTTCTAGACTTTTCTAGGGTTTTAAAACACCAATGAGCATTCCATTCTCCTTCTTTTCTTAAATTAAAGCATCACTTCAGCGGTAATTTTACCCTACCTTCTACTCCGTACTATGAGATAGAGGAAGGCAACCTTTTGAATTGCAAAGCTCTATCCCCCCAACCTTACGTCTATCTCTATATACAAATATAGAAACGAAACCTCTCCTTCCAAAGCCAGGAGTGAGGTGGAAGAAGGAAGGGGGTCTTGGCATCAGGCGTATGGAAGAAAGAAGCAAAGCTTGCATGATGAGATGAAGCTCGCGTGGTGCTGTCTAACTAGCAATTATCCTGGAGACTTTTTGGTTCATCATGCTATTGCTCTGGGTTTACATACAACTACATTGATCTTAGTAAAAGGTGCTTTAGATGCACGCGGTTCCAAGTTAATGCCAGATAAAAAGGATTTCGGTTATAGTTTTCCGTGCGATGGCCCGGGACGAGGGGGTACTTGTGATATTTCGGCATGGGACGCATTTTATTTGGATGTTAAATACTATTGGATGGGTTACTTTTTATTGGCATTGGAAGCACATCACATTGTGGCAGGTTAACGTTTAATGAATCGTCCACTTATTTGATGGGCTGGCCCTGTACCATTTTGGCTCACCTCCGGGCATTGGCAAAGTCTTCATGACAAATGGATATAAAGAATTAACGTCATAGTAAAAGAGATTCTCCCCATGTGGTTTATACACATCAGAATGCCCCCCATAATAACCACGACGAATGAAGGTGTCTTGCACCTGACTTGCTTGGGATATGGATAGGAAAAGTCTTAGGATCGTAAAACTTTTTACGAAAGATTGTTAGAGCCAGTGAGTTCTAGGGTTTTTATCGTTTTCTAGGGTTTTCTAGTGTTTTAGGATTTCTATGGATTTCGAGGGTTTTTAGGGATTTCTTGGGTATTTAGGGCTTTCTAGGGTTTTTAGGTTTTTTTTTGTTTTCTAGGGTCTTTTTGGGTTTTATATGATTTTTTTGGGTTTTCTAAGGTTTTCGAGGGTTTTTTAGCGTTTTCTAGGGTTTATTAGGGTTTTCTAAGGTTTTTACGATTTTCTAGGATTTTTAGGGTTTTTTAGGATTTTCAAGGATTTTCAAGGATTTTTTAGGGTTTTTAGGGTTTTCTAGGGTGTTTAGGGTTTTCTTGGGTTTTTTAGGATTTTCTAGGGGTTTCTAGGGTTTTGTTGGGGTTTCTAGGGTTTTTAGGGTTTTCTAAGATTTTTAGGGTTTTTAGGGTTTTCTAGGGTTTTTAGGGTATTCTAGGATTTCCTAGGGTTTTTTAGGATTTTCTAGGATTTTTTAGGGTTTTTTAGGGTTTTCTAGGCTTTCTAGAGTTTTTAGGATTTTCTATGGTTTTTATGGTATTTTAGGGTTATCTAAGCTTTTATAGGGTTTTTTAGGATTTTCTAGTGTTTTTATGGTTTTTAGGTTTTTCTAGGGTTTTTTTTGAATTTTCTAGGGTTTTTAGGGTTTTCTAGGTTTTTTTTTGTTTTCTAGGGTTTATTAGGATTTTCTAAGGTTTTTACAGTTTTCTAGGATTTTTAAGTTTTTTAGGGTTTTTAAGGGTTTTTAGGGTTTTTTAGGATTTTTTTGGATTTTTAGGGTTTTCTAGGGTTTTTAGGGTATTCTAGGATTTTCTAGGGTTTTCTAGGATTTTCTAGGATTTTTTAGGGTTTTTTAGGGTTTTCTAGGCTTTCTAGAGTTTTTAGGATTTTCCATGGTTTTTATGGTATTTTAGGGTTATCTAAGCTTTTATAGGGTTTTTTAGGATTTTCTAGTGTTTTTATGGTTTTTAGGTTTTTCTAGGGTTTTTTTTGGATTTTCTAGGGTTTTTAGGGTTTTCTAGGTTTTTTTTGTTTTCTAGGGTTTATTAGGATTTTCTAAGGTTTTTACAGTTTTCTAGGATTTTTAGGTTTTTTAGGGTTTTCTTGGGTTTTTTAGGATTTTCTAGGGTTTTCTTGGGGTTTCTAGGGTTTTTAGGGTTTTCTAGGATTTTTAGGGTTTTTAGGGTTTTCTAGGGTTTTTAGGGTATTTTAGGATTTTCTATGGTTTTCTAGGGTTTTCTAGGATTTTTAGGATTTTCAAGGGTTTTCAGGGTTTTCTAGGATTTTTTAGGGTTTTTAGGGTTTTCTAGGGGTTTTAGGGTTTTCTTGGGTTTTTTAGGATTTTCTAGGGTTTTCTAGGGTTTTCTAGGGTTTTCTAGGTTTTTAGGGTTTTTAGGGTTTTCTAGGGTTTTAGGGTATTCTAGGATTTTCTAGAGTTTTCTAGGGTTTTCTAGGGTTTTTTAGGGTTTTCTAGGATTTTTTAGGGTTTTCTAGGGTTTTTAGGGTTTTCTAGGATTCTTAGGGTATTTTAGGGTTATCTAGGGTTATCGAGGGTTTTCTAGGGTTTTTTAGGGTTTTCTAAGGTTTTTAGGGTTTTAGTATCTTCTATGGTTTTCTAGGGTTTTTAGGGATTTCTTGGGTTTTTAAGGTTTTCTAGGGTTTTAGTATTTTCTATGGTTTTCCAGGGTTTTTAGGATTTTTTGGGTTTTTTAGGGTTTTCAAGGGTTTTTAGGGTTTTCTAGTGTTTTTAGGGTCTTTAGGATTTTCTAGGGTTTTTAGGGTTTTTAAGATTTTCTAGGGTTTTCTAGGGTTTTATAGGGTTCTAAGGGTTTTCTAGAGTTTTTTAGGTTTTTCTAGGGTTTTCTAGGGTTTTTGGTGTTTTCTAAGGTTTTCTAGGGTTTTTAGGGTTTCTAGGGTTTTCTAGGATTTTTTAGGGTTTTTTAGGGTTTTCTCGAGTTTTTAGTGTTTTCTTGGGTTTTTTAGGGTATTTTAGGTTTTCCTATGGTTTTTAGAATTTTCTAGGTTTTTTAGGGTTTTATATGGTTTTGTAGGGTTTTTTAGGGTTTTCTTAGGTTTTCTAGGGATTTCTACGATTTTTTAGGAATTTTTAGGGTCTTCTAGGATTCTTTAGGATTTTCTATGGTTTTCTAGGGTTTTCTAGAGTTTTCTAGGGTTTTTTAGAGTTTTCTAGGATTTTTAGGGTTTTCTAGAATTCTCTAGGGTTTTCTTGGATTTTCTTGGGTTTTCTAGGGTTTTTTTAGGGTTTTTAGGATTTTCTAGCGTTTCTAGGGTTTTCTAGAGGTTTTTAGGGTTTTTTAGGCTTTTCTAGGGTTTATTATGGTTTTCTAGGGTTTTCTAGGATTTTTAGGGTTTTTTTTTGGTTTTTTAGGCTTTTCCAGGATTTTTTTGGGTTTTATATGATTTTTTTGGGTTTTCTAGAATTCTCTAGGGTTTTCTAGGGTTTTTATCGTTTTCTAGGGTTTTCTAGTGTATGGATTTCGAGGGTTTTTAGGAATTTCTTGGGTATTTAGGGTTTTCTAGGGTGTTCTAAGGTTTTTAGGGCTTTTGGGTTTTTTAGGGTTTTTTAGGTTTTTTTGGTTTTCTAGGATTTTTTAAAGTTTTATATGATTTTTTTAGGTTTTCTAGGGTTTTCTGGAGTTTTTTAGGGTTTTCTAGGGTTTATTAGGATTTTCTAAGGTTTTTAGGGTTATCTAGGTTTTTTAGGATTTTTTAGGGTTTTCAAGCGTTTTTAGGGTTTTCTAGGATTTTTTAGGGTTTTTTCGGTTTTCTAGGGTTGTTAGGGTTTTCAAGGGTTTTTAGGGTTTTCTAGGATTTTTTAGGGTTTTTAGGGTTTTTTGGGTTTTCTACGGTTATGTATGGTTTTCTAGGGTTTTTTAGGGTTTTTTATGTTTATTAGGGATTTCTAGGTTTTTTAGGGTTTTTTAGGGTTTTAGGATTTTCTAGGGTTTTCTAGGATTTTTTAGGATTTTCTAGGGTTTTCTAGGATTCTTAGGGTTTTCTAGAGTTTTAGGATTTTCTATGGTTTTCTAGGGGTTTTAGGATTTTTTAGGGCTTTCTAGGATTTTTAGGTTTTTTTGTTTTCTAGGGTTTTTTAGGGTTTTATATGGTTTTTTTGGGTTTTCTAGGGATTTTTAGCATTTTCTAGGGTTTATTAGGGTTTTCTAAGGTTTTTACGGTTTTCTAGGATTTTTAGGGTTTTTTAGGATTTTCAAGGGTTTTTAGGGGTTTCTAGGATTTTTTAGGGTTTTTAGGATTTTCTAGGGTTTTTAGGACTTTCTTGGGTTTTTCAGGATTTCCTAGGGGTTTTTAGGGTTTTCTTGGGGTTTCTAGGGTTTTTAGGATTTTCTAGGATTTTTTAGGGTTTTCTAGGGTTTCTAGAGTTTTCTAAGATTTTCTAGGGTTTTTTAGGGTTTTCTAGGATTTTTTAGGGTTTTCTAGGGTTTCTAGAGTTTTCTAGGATTTTCTAGGGTTTTCTAGGGTTTTTTGGGGTTTTTAGGATTTTCTATCGTTTTCTTGTGTTTCTAGGGTTTCTAGGGTTTTCTAGGATTTTTTAGGGTTTTCTAGGATTTTTTAGGGTTTTCTAGGGTTTCTAGAGTTTTCTAGGATTCTCTAGGGTTTTTAGGGTTTTTTAGGCTTTTCTAGGGTTTTTTAGGATTTTCTAAGGTTTTTAGGGTTTTCTAGGATTTTCTAGGGTTTTTAGGGTTTTCTACAGTTTTCTAGTGTTTTTTGGGTTTTTAGGTTTTTCTAGGGTTTTTCGGGATTTTCTAGGGTTTTCTAGGGTTTTTAGGCTTTTCTAGGATTTTCTAGGGTTTTCTAGGTTTTTTAGGGTTTTCTAGGATTTCTAGGGTTTTGTTGGGTTCCCTAGGGTTTTTTAGGGTTTTCTAGGGTTTTCTAGGATTTTTTAGGGTTTTCTACGGTTTTTTAGAGTTTTAGGATTTTCTAGGGTTTCTAGAGTTTTCTAGAGTTTTCTAGGTTTTTTTAGAGTTTTTAAAGCTTTTCTAGGGTTTTTAGTGTTTTTAGGGTTTTTAGGTTTTTTAGGATTTTCTAGGGTTTTTAGGTTTTTTTTTGTTTTCTAGGGTTTTTTAGGGTTTTATAAGTTTTTTTTGTTTTCTAGGGTTTTCTAGGGTTTTTTAGCGTTTTCTAAGGTTTATTAGGATTTTCTAAGGATTTTACGGTTTTTTAGGATTTTTAGGTTTTTAGGGCTTTCACGGGTTTTTAGGGTTTTCTAGGATTTTTTAGGGTTTTTAGGGTTTTCTTGGGTTTTTAGGGTTTTCTTGGGTTTTTTAGGATTTTCTAGGGTTTTCTAGGGTTTTCTTGGGGTTTCTAGGGTTTTTAGGGTTTTCTAGGATTTTTAGGGTTTTTAGGGTTTTCTAGGGTTTTTAGGGTATTTTAGAATTTTCTATGGTTTTCTAGGATTTTTTAGGGTTTTCTAGGGTTTTTAGGGTTTTCTAGGGTTTTTAGAGTTTTCTAGGATTTTTCTAGGATTTTTTAGGATTTTTTAGGCTTTTCTAGGGTTTTTAGGGGTTTCAAGGGTTTTTAGGGTATTTTAGGGTTATCTAAGGTTTTCTTGGGTTTTCTAAGGTTTTTAGGGATTTTTTGGGTTTTTAAGGTTTTCTAGGGTGTTCTAGGGTTTTTAGGATTTTTGGGTTTTTTAGGATTTTCAAGGGTTTTTAGGGTTTTCTAGTGTTTTTTGTATTTTTCGGATTTTCTAGGGTTTTTAGGGTTATTAGGGTTTTCTAGGGTTTTCTAGGATTTTTTAGGGTTTTTACGGTTTTCTAGGGTTTTCTAGGGGTTTCTAGGATTTTTTAGGGGTTTTAGGGTTTTCTAGGGTTTTTAGGGTTTCTAGGGTTTTCTAGGATTTTTTAGGGTTTTCTAAGATTTTCTAGGGTATTTTTAGGTGTTTTTAGGCTTTTCTAGGGTTTTTATGGTTTTTAGGGTTTTCTAGGATCTTTAGGGTATTTTAGGATTATCTAGGGGTATCTAGGGTTTTCTAGGGTTTTTTAGGATTTTCTAGGGTTTTCTAAGGTTTTTAGGGTTTTCTAGGGTTTTAGTATTTTCTATAGTTTTCTAGGGTTTTTAGGAATTTCTTGGGTTTTTAAGGTTTTCTAGGGTTTTAGTATTTTCTATGGTTTTCTAGGGTTTTTAGGATTTTTTGGGTTTTTTAGGGTTTTCAAGTGTTTTTAGGGTTTTCTAGTGTTTTTAGGGTTTTCTAGGGTTTTTTAGGGTTTTCTAGGTTTTTCTAGGGTTTTAAGGGTTTTCTAGGGTTTTTTAGGGTTTTTATGATTTTCTAAGGTATTTTAGAGTTTTCTAGGATTTTTTAGGGTTTTCTAGGGTTTTTAGGGTATTTTAGGGTTTTCTTGTGTTATCTAGGGTTATCTAGGTTTTTCTAGGGTTTTTTAGGATTTTCTAGGGTTTTCTAGGGTTTTTTAGGATTTTCTAGGGTTTTCTAGAGTTTTAGGATTTTCTAAGGTTTTCTAGGGGTATTAGGGATTTTTAGGGCTTTTTAGGGTTTTTAGGTTTTTTGTTTTCTAGGGTTTTTAGGGTTTTATATGGTTTTTTTGGATTTTCTAGGGATTTCTAGGGTTTTTAGCATTTCCTAGGGTTTATTAGGGTTTTCTAAGGTTTTTACGGTTTTCTAGGATTTTTAGGTTTTTTAGGATTTTCAAGGGTTTTTCGGGGTTCTAGGATTTTTTAGGGGTTTTAGGGTTTTCTAGGGTTTTTAGGGTTTTCTTGGGTTTTTCAGGATTTTCTAGGGGTTTCTAGGGTTTTCTTGGGGTTTCTAGCGTTTTTAGGATTTTCTAGGATTTTTTAGGGTTTTCTAGGGTTTCTAGAGTTTTCTAGGATTTTCTACGTTTTTTAGGGTGTTCTAGGATTTTTTAGGATTTTCTAGGGTTTCTAGTGTTTTCTAGGATTTTCTAGGGTTTTCTAGGGTTTCTAGGGTTTCTTGGATTTTCTATCGTTTTCTAGGGTTTCTAGGGTTTCTAGGGTTTTCTATGATTTTTTAGGGTTTTCTAGGATTTTTTAGGGTTTTCTAGGGTTTCTAGAGTTTTCTAGGACTTTCTAGGGTTTTTTAGGGTTTTTTAGGCTTTTCTAGGGTTTTTAGGATTTTCTAGGATTTTCTAAGGTTTTTAGGGTTTTCTTGGGTTTTCTAGGGTTTTTAGGGTTTTCTACAGTTTTCTAGTTTTTTTAGGGTTTTTAGGTTTTTCTAGGATTTTTTGGGATTTTCTAGGGTTTTCTAGGGTTTTTAGGATTTTCTAGGATTTTCTAGGGTTTTCTATGTTTTTTTAGGGTTTTCTAGGGTTTCTAGGGTTTTGTAGGGTTCTCTAGGTTTTTTAGGCTTTTCTAGGATTTTTATAGGTTTCTAGGATTTTTTAGGGTTTTCTAGGGTTTTTTAGGGTTTTAGGATTTTCTAGGGTTTCTAGAGTTTTCTAGGGTTTTTTAGGGTTTTTTCGGGTTTTTAAAGCTTTTCTAGGGTTTTTAGTGTTTTTAGGGTTTTTAGGTTTTTTAGGGTTTTCTAGGTTTTTAGGTTTTTTGTTTTCTAGGGTTTTTTAGGGTTTTATATGTTTTTTTTTGTTTTCTTGGATTTTCTAGGGTTTTTTAGTGTTTTCTAGCGTTTATTAGGATTTTCTAAAGTTTTTACGGTTTTCGAGGATTTTTAGGTTTTTTAGGGCTTTCAAGGGTTTTTAGGGTTTTCTAAGATTTTTTAGGGTTTTTAGGGTTTTCTTGGGTTTTAAGGGTTTTCTTGGGTTCCAAGGGTTTTGTAGGGTTCTCTAGGGTTTTTAGGCTTTTCTAGGGTTTTTAGGGTTTTCTAGTGTTTTCTAGGATTTTTTAGGGTTTTCTAGGGTTTTTTAGGGTTTTAGGATTTTCTAGGGTTTCTAGAGTTTTCTAGGGTTTTCTAGCGTTTTTTTAGGGTTTTTAAAGCTTTTCTAGGGTTTTTGGTGTTTTTAGGGTTTTTTGGTTTTTTAGGGTTTTCTAGGGTTTTTAGGTTTTTTTTTTGTTTTCTAGGGTTTTTTAGGGTTTTATATGTTTTTTTTTGTTTTCTAGGGTTTTCTAGGGTTTTTTTAGCGTTTTCTAAGGTTTATTAGGATTTTCTAAGGTTTTTACGGTTTTCTATGATTTTTAGGTTTTTAGGGCTTTCAAGGGTTTTTAGGGTTTTCTAGGATTTTTTAGGGTTTTTAGGGTTTTCTTGGGTTTTTAGGGTTTTCTTGGGTTTTTTAGGATTTTTTAGGGTTTTTTAGGGTTTTCTTGGGGTTTCTAGGGTTTTTAGGGTTTTCTAGGATTCTTAGGGTTTTTAGGGTTTTCTAGGGTTTTTAGGGTATTTTAGAATTTTCTATGGTTTTCTAGGATTTTTTAGGGTTTTCTAGGGTTTTTAGGGTTTTCTAGGGTTTCTAGAGTTTTCTAGGATTTCCTAGGGTTTTTTAGGGGTTTTTAGGCTTTTCTAGGGTTTTTAGGGGTTTCAAGGGTTTTTAGGGTATTTTAGGGTTATCTAAGGTTTTCTTGGGTTTTCTTAGGTTTTTAGGGATTTTTTGGGTTTTTAAGGTTTTCTAGGGTGTTCTAGGGTTTTTAGGATTTTTTGGGTTTTTTAGGATTTTCAAGGGTGTTTAGGATTTTCTAGTGTTTTTAGGATTTTTAGGATTTTCTAGGGTTTTCTAGGGTTTTATAGGTTTTTTCTAGGGTTTTAAGGGTTTTCTAGGATTTTTTAGGGTTTTTAGAGTTTTCTAGGGTTTTTAGGGTTTTCTAAGGTTTTCTAGGGTTTTTAGGGTTTCTAGGATTCTCTTGGATTTTTTAGGGTTTTTAGGATTTTCTAGTGTTTTCTAGGGGTTTCTAGTGTTTTTAGTGTTTTCTAGGTTTTTTAGGGGTTTTAGGGTTTTCTAGGGTTTTTAGGGTTTTCTTGGGTTTTCTAGGGTTTTAAGGGTTTCTAGGGTTTTCTAGGATTTTTTAGTGTTTTCTAGGATTTTCTAGGGTATTTTTAGGCTTTTTTAGGCTTTTCTAGGGTTTTTACGGTTTTTAGGGTTTTCTAGGATTTTTAGGGTATTTTAGGATTATCTAGGGATATCTAGGGTTTTCTAGGGTTTTTTAGGATTTTCTAGGGTTTTCTAAGGTTTTTAGGGTTTTCTAGGGTTTTAGTATTTTCTATGGTTTTCTAGGGTTTTTAGGAATTTCTTGGGTTTTTAAGGTTTTCTAGGGTTTTAGTATTTTCTATGGTTTTCTTGGGTTTTTAGGATTTTTTGGGTTTTTTAGGATTTTCAAGGGTTTTTAGGGTTTTCTAGTGTTTTTAGGGTTTTCTAGGGTTTTTTTAGGGTTTTCTAGGTTTTTCTAGGGTTTTAAGGGTTTTCTAGGGTTTTTTAGGGTTTTTAGGATTTTCTAAGGTATCTTAGGATTTTTAGGGTTTCAAGGGTTTTCTAGGATTTTTAGGGTTTTCTAGGGTTTTTAGGGTATTTTAGGGTTTTCTTGTGTTATCTAGGTTTATCTAGGTTTTTCTAGGGTTTTTTAGGTTTTTCTAGGGTTTTCTAGGGTTTTTTAGGATTTTCTAGGGTTTTCTAGGGTTTTTAGGGTTTTCTAGAGTTTTAGGATTTTCTATGGTTTTCTAGGGGTTTTAGGGATTTTTAGGGCTTTTTAGGGTTTTTAGGTTTTTTTGTTTTCTAGGGTTTTTTAGGGTTTTATATGATTTTTTTGGATTTTCTAGGGTTTTCTAGGGTTTTTTAGCATTTCCTAGGGTTTATTAGGGTTTTCTAAGGTTTTTACGGTTTTCTAGGATTTTTAGGTTTTTTAGGATTTTCAACGGTTTTTAGGGGTTCTAGGATTTTTTAGGGGTTTTAGGGTTTTCTAGGGTTTTTAGGGTTTTCTTGGGTTTTTCAGGATTTTCTAGGGGTTTCTAGGGTTTTTAAGGTTTTCTAGGATTTTTTAAGGTTTTCTAGGGTTTCAAGAGTTTTCTAGGATTTTCTAGGGTTTTTTAGGGTTTTCTAGGATTTTTTAGGATTTTCTAGGGTTTCTAGTGTTTTCTAGGATTTTCTAGGGTTTTCTAGGGTTTTCTAGGGTTTCTAGGGTTTCTAGAATTTTCTATCGTTTTCTAGGGTTTCTAGGGTTTCTAGAGTTTTCTATTATTTTTTAGGGTTTTCTAGGATTTTTTTAGGGTTTTCTAGGGGGTTTCTAGAGTTTTCTAGGACTCTCTAGGGTTTTTTAGGGTTTTTTAGGCTTTTCTAGGGTTTTTTAGGATTTTCTAGGGTTTTCTAAGGTTTTTAGGGTTTTCTAGGATTTTCTAGGGTTTTCTAGGGTTTTTAGGGTTTTCTACAGTTTTCTAGTTTTTTTAGGGTTTTTAGGTTTTTCTAGGGTTTTTTGGGATTTTCTAGGGTTTTCTAGGGTTTTTAGGATTTTCTAGGATTTTCTAGAGTTTTCTAGGTTTTTTTAGGGTTTTCTAGGGTTCTAGGGTTTTGTAGGGTTCTCTAGGGTTTTTAGGCTTTTCTAGGGTTTCTAGAGTTTTCTAGGGTTTTTTAGGATTTTTTTGGGTTTTTAAAGCTTTTCTAGGGTTTTTAGTGTTTTTAGGGTTTTTAGGTTCTTTAGGGTTTTCTAGGGTTTTTAGGTTTTTTTGTTTTCTAGGGTTTTTTAGGGTTTTATATGTTTTTTTTGTTTTCTAGGATTTTCTAGGGTTTTTTAGTGTTTTCTAGGGTTTATTAGGATTTTCTAAGGTTTTTACGGTTTTCTAGGATTTTTAGGTTTTTTAGGGTTTTATATGTTTTTTTTTGTTTTCTAGGATTTTCTAGGGTTTTTAGGGTTTTCTTGGGTTTTAAGGGTTTTCTTGGGTTTTTTAGGATTTTCTAGGGTTTTCTAGGGTTTTCTTGGGGTTTCTAGGGTTTTTAGGGTTTTCTAGGATTCTTAGGGTTTTTAGGGTTTTCTAGGGTTTTTAGGGTATTTTAGAATTTTCTATGGTTTTCTAGGGTTTTTAGGGTTTTCTAGGGTATCTAGAGTTTTCTAGGATTTTCTAGGGTTTTTTAGGGTTTTCTAGGATTTTTTAGGGTTTTCTAGGGTTTCTAGAGTTTTCTAGGATTTTCTAGGGTTTTCTAGGGTTTCTAGGGTTTCTAGGATTTTCTATCGTTTTCTAGGGTTTCTAGGGTTTCTAGGGTTTTCTAGGATTTTTTATGGTTTTCTAGGATTTTTTAGGGTTTTCTAGGGTTTCTAGAGTTTTCTAGGATTTTCTAGAGTTTTTTAGGGTTTTTTTAGGCTTTTCTAGGTTTTTTAGGATTTTTCTAAGGTTTTTAGGATTTTCTAGGATTTTCTAGGGTTTTCTAGGGTTTTTAGGGTTTTCTACAGTTTTCTAGTGTTTTTAGGGTTTTTAGGTTTTTCTAGGGTTTTTTGGGATTTTCTAGGGTTTTCTAGGGTTTTTAGGATTCTCTAGGATTTTCTAGGGTTTTCTAGGATTTTTTAGGGTTTTCTAGGGTTCCTAGGGTTTTGTAGGGTTCTCTAGGGTTTTTTAGGCTTTTCTAGGGTTTTTAGGGTTTTCTAGGGTTTTCTAGGATTTTTTAGGGTTTTCTAGGGTTTTTTAGGGTTTTAGGATTTTCTAGGGTTTCTAGAGTTTTCTAGGGTTTTCTAGGGTTTTTTTAGGGTTCTTAAAGCTTTTCTAGGGTTTTTAGTGTTTTTAGGGTTTTTAGGTTTTTTGGGTTTTCTAGGGTTTTTAGGTTTTTTTTGTTTTCTAGGGTTTTTTAGGGTTTTATATGTTTTTTTGTTTTCTAGGGTTTTCTAGGGTTTTTTAGCATTTTCTAAGGTTTATTAGGATTTTCTAAGGTTTTTACGGTTTTCTAGGATTTTTAGGTTTTTAGGGCTTTCAAGGGTTTTTAGGGTTTTCTAGGATTTTTTAGGGTTTTAGGGTTTTCTTGGGTTTTTAGGGTTTTTTTGGGTTTTTTAGGATTTTTTAGGGTTTTTTAGGGTTTTCTTGGGGTTTCTAGGGTTTTTAGGGTTTTCTAGGATTCTTAGGGTTTTTAGGGTTTTCTAGGGTTTTTAGGGTATTTTAGAATTTTCTATGGTTTTCTAGGATTTTTTAGGGTTTTCTAGGGTTTTTAGGGTTTTCTAGGGTTTCTAGAGTTTTCTAGGATTTTCTAGGGTTTTTTAGGGTTTTTTAGGCTTTTCTAGGGTTTTTAGGGGTTTCAAGGGTTTTTAGGGTATTTTAGGGTTATCTAAGGTTTTCTTGGGTTTTCTAAGGTTTTTAGGGATTTTTTGGGTTTTTAAGGTTTTCTAGGGTGTTCTAGGATTTTTAGGATTTTTGGGTTTTTTAGGATTTTAAAGGGTTTTTAGGGATTTCTAGTGTTTTTAGGATTTTTAGGATTTTCTAGGGTTTCTCGGGTTTTTAGGGTTATTAGGGTTTTCTAGGGTTTTATAGGTTTTTCTAGGGTTTTAAGGGTTTTCTAAGATTTTTAGGGTTTTTAGGATTTTCTAGGGTTTTTAGGGTTTTCTATGGTTTTCTAGGGTTTTTAGGGTTTCTAGGGTTTTCTAGGATTTTTTAGGGTTTTTAGGGTTTTCTAGGGGTTTCTAGGGTTTTTAGTGTTTTCTAGGATTTTTTAGGGGTTTTAGGGTTTTCTAGGGTTTTTAGGGTTTTCTTGGGTTTTAAGGGTTTTCTTGGGTTTTTTAGGATTTTCTAGGGTTTTCTAGGGTTTTCTTGGGGTTTCTAGGGTTTTTAGGGTTTTCTAGGATTCTTAGGGTTTTTAGGGTTTTCTAGGGTTTTTAGGGTATTTTAGAATTTTCTATGGTTTTCTAGGGTTTTCTAGGATTTTTTAGGGTTTTCTAGGGTTTCTAGAGTTTTCTAGGATTTTCTAGGGTTTTTTAGGGTTTTCTAGGATTTTTTAGGGTTTTCTAGGGTTTCTAGAGTTTTCTAGGATTTTCTAGGGTTTTCTAGGGTTTTCTAGGGTTTCTAGGGTTTCTCGGATTTTCTATCGTTTTTTAGGGTTTCTAGGGTTTTCTAGGATTTTTTATGGTTTTCTAGGATTTTTTTAGGGTTTTCTAGGGTTTCTAGAGTTTTCTAGGATTTTCTAGGGTTTTTTAGGGTTTTTTAGGCTTTTCTAGGGTTTCTTAGGATTTTCTAAGGTTTTTAGGATTTTCTAGGATTTTCTAGGGTTTTCTAGGGTTTTTAGGATTTTTAGGTTTTTCTAGGGTTTTTTGGGATTTTCTAGGGTTTTCTAGGGTTTTTAGGATTCTCTAGGATTTTCTAGGGTTTTCTAGGTTTTTTTAGGGTTTTCTAGGGTTCCAAGGGTTTTGTAGGGTTCTCTAGGGTTTTTAGGCTTTTCTAGGGTTTTTAGGGTTTTCTAGTGTTTTCTAGGATTTTTTAGGGTTTTCTAGGGTTTTTTAGGGTTTTAGGATTTTCTAGGGTTTCTAGAGTTTTCTAGGGTTTTCTAGCGTTTTTTTAGGGTTTTTAAAGCTTTTCTAGGGTTTTTGGTGTTTTTAGGGTTTTTTGGTTTTTTAGGGTTTTCTAGGGTTTTTAGGTTTTTTTTGTTTTCTAGGGTTTTTTAGGGTTTTATATGTTTTTTTTTGTTTTCTAGGGTTTTCTAGGGTTTTTTTTAGCGTTTTCTAAGGTTTATTAGGATTTTCTAAGGTTTTTACGGTTTTCTATGATTTTTAGGTTTTTAGGGCTTTCAAGGGTTTTTAGGGTTTTCTAGGATTTTTTAGGGTTTTTAGGGTTTTCTTGGGTTTTTAGGGTTTTCTTGGGTTTTTAGGATTTTTAGGGTTTTTTAAGGTTTTCTTGGGGTTTCTAGGGTTTTTAGGATTTTCTAGGATTCTTAGGGTTTTTAGGGTTTTCTAGGGTTTTTAGGGTATTTTAGAATTTTCTATGGTTTTCTAGGATTTTTTAGGGTTTTCTAGGGTTTTTAGGGTTTTCTAGGGTTTCTAGAGTTTTCTAGGATTTTCTAGGGTTTTTTAGGGTTTTTTAGGCTTTTCTAGGGTTTTTAGGGGTTTCAAGGGTTTTTAGGGTATTATAGGGTTATCTAAGGTTTTCTTGGGTTTTCTTAGGTTTTTAGGGATTTTTTGGGTTTTTAAGGTTTTCTAGGGTGTTCTAGGGTTTTTAGGATTTTTTGGGTTTTTTAGGATTTTCAAGGGTGTTTAGGATTTTCTAGTGTTTTTAGGATTTTTAGGATTTTCTAGGGTTTTCTAGGGTTTTATAGGTTTTTTCTAGGGTTTTAAGGGTTTTCTAGGATTTTTTAGGGTTTTTTAGAGTTTTCTAGGGTTTTTAGGGTTTTCTAAGGTTTTCTAGGGTTTTTAGGGTTTCTAGGATTCTCTTGGATTTTTTAGGGTTTTTAGGATTTTCTAGTGTTTTCTAGGGGTTTCTAGTGTTTTTAGTGTTTTCTAGGTTTTTTAGGGGTTTTAGGGTTTTCTAGGGTTTTTAGGGTTTTCTTGGGTTTTCTAGGGTTTTAAGGGTTTCTAGGGTTTTCTAGGATTTTTTAGTGTTTTCTAGGATTTTCTAGGGTATTTTTAGGCTTTTTTAGGCTTTTCTAGGATTTTTAGGGTTTTCTAGGATTTTTTAGGGTTTTCTAGGGTTTTTTAGGGTTTTAGGATTTTCTAGGGTTTCTAGAGTTTTCTAGGGTTTTTTAGGGTTTTTTCGGGTTTTTAAAGCTTTTCTAGGGTTTTTAGTGTTTTTAGGGTTTTTAGGTTTTTTAGGGTTTTCTAGGGTTTTTAGGTTTTTTGTTTTCTAGGGTTTTTTAGGGTTTTATATGTTTTTTTTTGTTTTCTTGGATTTTCTAGGGTTTTTTAGTGTTTTCTAGCGTTTATTAGGATTTTCTAAAGTTTTTACGGTTTTCGAGGATTTTTAGGTTTTTTAGGGCTTTCAAGGGTTTTTAGGGTTTTCTAAGATTTTTTAGGGTTTTTAGGGTTTTCTTGGGTTTTAAGGGTTTTCTTGGGTTCCAAGGGTTTTGTAGGGTTCTCTAGGGTTTTAGGCTTTTCTAGGGTTTTTAGGGTTTTCTAGTGTTTTCTAGGATTTTTTAGGGTTTTCTAGGGTTTTTTAGGGTTTTAGGATTTTCTAGGGTTTCTAGAGTTTTCTAGGGTTTTCTAGCGTTTTTTTAGGGTTTTTAAAGCTTTTCTAGGGTTTTTGGTGTTTTTAGGGTTTTTTGGTTTTTTAGGGTTTTCTAGGGTTTTTAGGTTTTTTTTTGTTTTCTAGGGTTTTTTAGGGTTTTATATGTTTTTTTTTGTTTTCTAGGGTTTTCTAGGGTTTTTTAGCGTTTTCTAAGGTTTATTAGGATTTTCTAAGGTTTTTACGGTTTTCTATGATTTTTAGGTTTTTAGGGCTTTCAAGGGTTTTTAGGGTTTTCTAGGATTTTTTAGGGTTTTTAGGGTTTTCTTGGGTTTTTAGGGTTTTCTTGGGTTTTTTAGGATTTTTTAGGGTTTTTTAGGGTTTTCTTGGGGTTTCTAGGGTTTTTAGGGTTTTCTAGGATTCTTAGGGTTTTTAGGGTTTTCTAGGGTTTTTAGGGTATTTTAGAATTTTCTATGGTTTTCTAGGATTTTTTAGGGTTTTCTAGGGTTTTTAGGGTTTTCTAGGGTTTCTAGAGTTTTCTAGGATTTCCTAGGGTTTTTTAGGGGTTTTTAGGCTTTTCTAGGGTTTTTAGGGGTTTCAAGGGTTTTTAGGGTATTTTAGGGTTATCTAAGGTTTTCTTGGGTTTTCTTAGGTTTTTAGGGATTTTTTGGGTTTTTAAGGTTTTCTAGGGTGTTCTAGGGTTTTTAGGATTTTTTGGGTTTTTTAGGATTTTCAAGGGTGTTTAGGATTTTCTAGTGTTTTTAGGATTTTTAGGATTTTCTAGGGTTTTCTAGGGTTTTATAGGTTTTTTCTAGGGTTTTAAGGGTTTTCTAGGATTTTTTAGGGTTTTTTAGAGTTTTCTAGGGTTTTTAGGGTTTTCTAAGGTTTTCTAGGGTTTTTAGGGTTTCTAGGATTCTCTTGGATTTTTTAGGGTTTTTAGGATTTTCTAGTGTTTTCTAGGGGTTTCTAGTGGTTTTAGTGTTTTCTAGGTTTTTTAGGGGTTTTAGGGTTTTCTAGGGTTTTTAGGGTTTTCTTGGGTTTTCTAGGGTTTTAAGGGTTTCTAGGGTTTTCTAGGATTTTTTAGTGTTTTCTAGGATTTTCTAGGGTATTTTTAGGCTTTTTTAGGCTTTTCTAGGGTTTTTACGGTTTTTAGGGTTTTCTAGGATTTTTAGGGTATTTTAGGATTATCTAGGGATATCTAGGGTTTTCTAGGGTTTTTTAGGATTTTCTAGGGTTTTCTAAGGTTTTTAGGGTTTTCTAGGGTTTTAGTATTTTCTATGGTTTTCTAGGGTTTTTAGGAATTTCTTGGGTTTTTAAGGTTTTCTAGGGTTTTAGTATTTTCTATGGTTTTCTTGGGTTTTTAGGATTTTTTGGGTTTTTTAGGATTTTCAAGGGTTTTTAGGGTTTTCTAGTGTTTTTAGGGTTTTCTAGGGTTTTTTTAGGGTTTTCTAGGTTTTTCTAGGGTTTTAAGGGTTTTCTAGGGTTTTTTAGGGTTTTTAGGATTTTCTAAGGTATCTTAGGATTTTTAGGGTTTCAAGGGTTTTCTAGGATTTTTAGGGTTTTCTAGGGTTTTTAGGGTATTTTAGGGTTTTCTTGTGTTATCTAGGTTTATCTAGGTTTTTCTAGGGTTTTTTAGGTTTTTCTAGGGTTTTCTAGGGTTTTTTAGGATTTTCTAGGGTTTTCTAGGGTTTTTAGGGTTTTCTAGAGTTTTAGGATTTTCTATGGTTTTCTAGGGGTTTTAGGGATTTTTAGGGCTTTTTAGGGTTTTTAGGTTTTTTTGTTTTCTAGGGTTTTTTAGGGTTTTATATGATTTTTTTGGATTTTCTAGGGTTTTCTAGGGTTTTTTAGCATTTCATAGGGTTTATTAGGGTTTTCTAAGGTTTTTACGGTTTTCTAGGATTTTTAGGTTTTTTAGGATTTTCAACGGTTTTTAGGGGTTCTAGGATTTTTTAGGGGTTTTAGGGTTTTCTAGGGTTTTTAGGGTTTTCTTGGGTTTTTCAGGATTTTCTAGGGGTTTCTAGGGTTTTTAAGGTTTTCTAGGATTTTTTAAGGTTTTCTAGGGTTTCAAGAGTTTTCTAGGATTTTCTAGGGTTTTTTAGGGTTTTCTAGGATTTTTTAGGATTTTCTAGGGTTTCTAGTGTTTTCTAGGATTTTCTAGGGTTTTCTAGGGTTTTCTAGGGTTTCTAGGGTTTCTAGAATTTTCTATCGTTTTCTAGGGTTTCTAGGGTTTCTAGAGTTTTCTATTATTTTTTAGGGTTTTCTAGGATTTTTTTAGGGTTTTCTAGGGGTTTCTAGAGTTTTCTAGGACTCTCTAGGGTTTTTTAGGGTTTTTTAGGCTTTTCTAGGGTTTTTTAGGATTTTCTAGGGTTTTCTAAGGTTTTTAGGGTTTTCTAGGATTTTCTAGGGTTTTCTAGGGTTTTTAGGGTTTTCTACAGTTTTCTAGTTTTTTTAGGGTTTTTAGGTTTTTCTAGGGTTTTTTGGGATTTTCTAGGGTTTTCTAGGGTTTTTAGGATTTTCTAGGATTTTCTAGAGTTTTCTAGGTTTTTTTAGGGTTTTCTAGGGTTCTAGGGTTTTGTAGGGTTCTCTAGGGTTTTTAGGCTTTTCTAGGGTTTCTAGAGTTTTCTAGGGTTTTTTAGGATTTTTTTGGGTTTTTAAAGCTTTTCTAGGGTTTTTAGTGTTTTTAGGGTTTTTAGGTTCTTTAGGGTTTTCTAGGGTTTTTAGGTTTTTTTGTTTTCTAGGGTTTTTTAGGGTTTTATATGTTTTTTTTGTTTTCTAGGATTTTCTAGGGTTTTTTAGTGTTTTCTAGGGTTTATTTGGATTTTCTAAGGTTTTTACGGTTTTCTAGGATTTTTAGGTTTTTTAGGGTTTTATATGTTTTTTTTTGTTTTCTAGGATTTTCTAGGGTTTTTAGGGTTTTCTTGGGTTTTAAGGGTTTTCTTGGGTTTTTTAGGATTTTCTAGGGTTTTCTAGGGTTTTCTTGGGGTTTCTAGGGTTTTTAGGGTTTTCTAGGATTCTTAGGGTTTTTAGGGTTTTCTAGGGTTTTTAGGGTATTTTAGAATTTTCTATGGTTTTCTAGGGTTTTTAGGGTTTTCTAGGGTATCTAGAGTTTTCTAGGATTTTCTAGGGTTTTTTAGGGTTTTCTAGGATTTTTTAGGGTTTTCTAGGGTTTCTAGAGTTTTCTAGGATTTTCTAGGGTTTTCTAGGGTTTCTAGGGTTTCTAGGATTTTCTATCGTTTTCTAGGGTTTCTAGGGTTTCTAGGGTTTTCTAGGATTTTTTATGGTTTTCTAGGATTTTTTAGGGTTTTCTAGGGTTTCTAGAGTTTTCTAGGATTTTCTAGAGTTTTCTAGGGTTTTTTTAGGCTTTTCTAGGTTTTTTAGGATTTTTCTAAGGTTTTTAGGATTTTCTAGGATTTTCTAGGGTTTTCTAGGGTTTTTAGGGTTTTCTACAGTTTTCTAGTGTTTTTAGGGTTTTTAGGTTTTTCTAGGGTTTTTTGGGATTTTCTAGGGTTTTCTAGGGTTTTTAGGATTCTCTAGGATTTTCTAGGGTTTTCTAGGATTTTTTTAGGGTTTTCTAGGGTTCCTAGGGTTTTGTAGGGTTCTCTAGGGTTTTTTAGGCTTTTCTAGGGTTTTTAGGGTTTTCTAGGGTTTTCTAGGATTTTTTAGGGTTTTCTAGGGTTTTTTAGGGTTTTAGGATTTTCTAGGGTTTCTAGAGTTTTCTAGGGTTTTCTAGGGTTTTTTTTAGGGTTCTTAAAGCTTTTCTAGGGTTTTTAGTGTTTTTAGGGTTTTTTGGGTTTTCTAGGGTTTTTAGGTTTTTTTTGTTTTCTAGGGTTTTTTAGGGTTTTATATGTTTTTTTGTTTTCTAGGGTTTTCTAGGGTTTTTTAGCATTTTCTAAGGTTTATTAGGATTTTCTAAGGTTTTTACGGTTTTCTAGGATTTTTAGGTTTTTAGGGCTTTCAAGGGTTTTTAGGGTTTTCTAGGATTTTTTAGGGTTTTAGGGTTTTCTTGGGTTTTTAGGGTTTTTTTGGGTTTTTTAGGATTTTTTAGGGTTTTTTAGGGTTTTCTTGGGGTTTCTAGGGTTTTTAGGGTTTTCTAGGATTCTTAGGGTTTTTAGGGTTTTCTAGGGTTTTTAGGGTATTTTAGAATTTTCTATGGTTTTCTAGGATTTTTAGGTTTTCTAGGGTTTTTAGGTTTTCTAGGGTTTTTAGGGTTTTTTAGGCTTTTCTAGGGTTTTTAGGGTTTCAGGTTTTTAGGGTATTTTAGGGTTATCTAAGGTTTTCTTGGGTTTTCTAAGGTTTTTAGGGATTTTTTGGGTTTTTAAGGTTTTCTAGGGTGTTCTAGGATTTTTAGGATTTTTGGGTTTTTAGGATTTTAAAGGGTTTTTAGGGATTTCTAGTGTTTTTAGGATTTTTAGGATTTTCTAGGGTTTCTCGGGTTTTTAGGGTTATTAGGGTTTTCTAGGGTTTTATAGGTTTTCTAGGGTTTTAGGGTTTTCTAAGATTTTTTAGGGTTTTTAGGATTTTCTAGGGTTTTTAGGGTTTTCTATGGTTTTCTAGGGTTTTTAGGGTTTCTAGGGTTTTCTAGGATTTTTAGGGTTTTTAGGGTTTTCTAGGGTTTTCTAGGGGTTTCTAGGGTTTTAGTGTTTTCTAGGATTTTTTAGGGGTTTTAGGGTTTTCTAGGGTTTTTAGGGTTTTTATTTAGGGTTTTTAGGGTTTCTAGGGTTTTCTAGGATTTTTTAGGGTTTTTTGGATTTTCTAGGGTTTTTTAGGGTTTTTTAGGCTTTTCTAGGGTTTTTACTGTTTTTAGGGTTTTCTAGGATTTTTAGGGTATTTTAGGATTTCTAGGGGTATCTAGGGTTTTCTAGGGTTTTTAGGATTTTCTAGGGTTTTCTAGGTTTTTAGGGTTTTCTAGGGTTTTTAGTTTTTCTATGGTTTTCTAGGGTTTTTAGGATTTCTTGGGTTTTTAGGTTTTCTAGGGTTTTAGTATTTTCCATGGTTTTCTAGGGTTTTTAGGATTTTTGGTTTTTAGGGTTTTTAGGTTTTCTAGGGTTTTTAGGGTTTTCTAGGTTTTTAGGGTTTTCTAGGGTTTTTAGGGTTTTCTAGGTTTTTCTAGGGTTTTTTCTAGGTTATTCTAGGGTTTTAGGGTTTTCTAGGATTTTTAGGGTTTTCTAGGTATTTTAGGTTTTTAGGATTTCTAGGGTTTTCTAGGATTTTTAGGGTTTTCTAGGGTTTTTAGGGTTTTCTAGGGTTTTTAGGGTTTTCTAGGGTTTTAGGTTTCTATGGTTTTCTAGGGTTTTTAGGATTTTAGGGTTTTCTAGGGTTTTTTAGGTTTTCTAGGGTTTTCTAGGGTTTTTAGGGTTTTCTAGGTTTTAGGATTTTCTAGGTTTTCTAGGGTTTTTAGGATTTTTAGGGTTTTTAGGATTTTTAGGTTTTTTTTTTCTAGGGTTTTTAGTTTCCTAGGGTTTTTAGGGTTTTCTAGGTTTTTAGGTTTTCTAGGTTTTTAGGTTTTTTAGGTTTTTAGGGTTTCTAGGGTTTTTAGGGGTTTCTAGGGTTTTCTAGGGTTTTTAGGGTTTTCTAGGTTTTTAGGTTTTCTAGGGTTTCTAGGTTTTCTTGGTTTCTAGGTTTTTAGGTTTTCTAGGATTTTTTAGGTTTTCTAGGTTTCTAGGTTTTCTAGGGTTTTCTAGGGTTTTTAGGGTTTTCTAGATTTTTAGGTTTTCTAGGTTTCTAGGTTTTCTAGGTTTTCTAGGGTTTTTAGGTTTCTAGGGTTTTCTAGGATTTTTTAGGTTTTCTAGGGTTTCTAGGTTTTCTAGATTTTTAGGGTTTTCTAGGTTTTTAGGTTTTCTAGGTTTTCTACGTTTTCTAGGGTTTTCTAGGGTTTCTAGGGTTTTCTAGGATTTTTTAGGGTTTTCTAGGATTTTTTAGGGTTTTCTAGGTTTCTAGAGTTTTCTACGATTTTCTAGGGTTTTTTAGGGTTTTTAGGTTTTCTAGGGTTTTTTAGGATTTTCTAGGGTTTTCTAGGTTTTTAGGGTTTTCTAGGATTTTCTAGGGTTTTTAGGGTTTCTAAGTTTTCTAGTTTTTAGGGTTTTAGGTTTTTTCTAGGGTTTTTAGGGTTTTCTAGGGTTTTCTAGGTTTTTAGGATTTTCTAGGGTTTTTTTTCTAGGTTGTTTCTAGGGTTTTTAGGGTTCTCTAGGATTTTTTAGGATTTTAGGGTTTTCTAGGATTTTCTAGAGTTTTTTAGATTTTTAGGTTTTTTAGGTTTTCTAGGATTTTTTAGGTTTTCTAGGGTTTCTAGAGTTTTCTAGGATTTTCTAGGGTTTTCTAGGGTTTTCTAGGGTTTCTAGGATTTTCTATCGTTTTCTAGGGTTTCTAGGGTTTCTAGGGTTTTCTAGGATTTTTTATGGTTTTCTAGGATTTTTTAGGGTTTTCTAGGGTTTCTAGAGTTTTCTAGGATTTTCTAGGGTTTTTTAGGATTTTTTAGGCTTTTCTAGGGTTTTTTAGGATTTTCGAAGGTTTTTAGGGTTTTCTAGGATTTTCTAGGGTTTTCTAGGGTTTTTAGGGTTTTCTACAGTTTTCTAGTGTTTTTAGGGTTTTTAGGTTTTTCTAGGGTTTTTTACGATTTTCTGGGTTTTCTAGGGTTTTTAGGATTCTCTAGGATTTTCTAGGGTTTTCTGGGTTTTTTTAGGGTTTTCTAGGGTTTCTAGGGTTTTGTAGGGTTATCTAGGATTTTTTAGGCTTTTCTAGGGTTTTTAGGGTTTTCTAGGGTTTTCTAGGATTTTTTAGGGTTTTCTAGGGTTTTTTAGGGTTTTAGGATTTTCTAGGGTTTCTAGAGTTTTTTAGGGTTTTCTAGGGTTTTTTTAGGGTTTTTAAAACTTTTCTAGGGTTTTTAGGGTTTTTAGGTTTTTTAGGGTTTTCTAGGGTTTTTAAGTTTTTTTGTTTTCTAGGGTTTTTTAGGGTTTTATATGTTTTTTTCTAGGATTTTCTAGGATTTTTTAGTGTTTTCTAGGGTTTATTAGGATTTTCTAAGGTTTTTAGGGTTTTCTAAGATTTTTTAGGGTTTTTAGGGTTTTCTTGGGTTTTAAGGGTTTTCTTTGGTTTTTTAGGATTCTCTAGGGTTTTCTGGGGTTTCTAGGGTTTTTAGGATTTTCTAGGATTTTTAGGGTTTTTAGGGTTTTCTAGAGTTTTTAGGGTATTTTAGAATTTTCTATGGTTTTCTAGGGTTTTCTAGGATTTTTTAGGGTTTTCTAGGGTTTTTAGGGTTTTCTAGGGTTTCTAGAGTTTTCTAGGATTTTCTAGGGGTTTTTAGGGTTTTTTAGGCTTTGCTAGGATTTTTAGGGGTTTCAAGGGTTTTTATGGTATTTTAGGGTTATGTAAGGTTTTTTTGGATTTTCTAAGGTTTTTAGGGATTTTTTGTGTTTTTAAGGTTTTCTAGGGTGTTCTAGGGTTTTTAGGATTTTTTGGGTTTTTTAGGATTTTAAAGGGTTTTTAGGGTTTTCTAGTGTTTTTAGGATTTTTAGGATTTTCTAGGGTTTTCTAGGGTTTTTAGGGTTTTTATGGTTTTCTAGGGTTTTATAGGTTTTTCTAGGGTTTTCTAGGGTGTTTTAGGGTTTTTTAGGGTTTTCTAGGGTTTTTAGGGTTTTCTATGGTTTTCTAGGATTTTTAGGGTTTCTAGGGTTTTCTAGGATTTTTTAGGGTTTTCTAGGGGTTTTAGGGTTTTCTAGGGTTTTTAGGGTTTTCTTGAGTTTTCTAGGGTTTTTAGGGTTTCTAGGGTTTTCTAGGATTTTTTAGGGTTTTCGAGGGTTTTCTAGGGTATTTTAGGGTTTTTTAGGCTTTTCTATTGTTTTTACGGCTTTTAGGGTTTTCTAGGATTTTTAGGGTATTTTAGGATTATCTAGGGGTATCTAGGGTTTTCTAGGGTTTTTAGGATTTTCTAAGGTTTTTAGGGTTTTCTAGGGTTTTAGTATTTTCTATGGTTTTCTAGGGTTTTTAGGAATTTCTTGGGTTTTAAAGGTTTTCTAGGGTTTTAGTATTTTCTATGGTTTTCTAGGATTTTTAGGATTTTTTGGTTTTTTAGGGTTTTCAAGGGTTTTTAGGGTTTTCTAGTGTTTTTAGGGTTTTCTAGGGTTTTTTAGGATTTTCTACGTTTTTCTAGGGTTTTAAGGGTTTTCTAGGATTTTCTAGAGTTTTCTAGGATTTTCTAGGGTTTTCTAGGATTTTTTAGGGTTTTCTAGGGTTTTAGGGTATTTTAGGGTTTTTCTTGTGTTATCTAGGGTTATCTAGGTTTTTCTAGGGTATTTTAGGATTTTCTAGGGTTTTCTAGGGTTTTTAGGGTTTTCTAGGGTTTTAGGATTTTCTATGGTTTCCTAGGGTTTTTAGGGATTTTTAGGGTTTTCTAGTATTTTTTAGGGTTTTATATGGTTTTTTTTGGTTTTCTAGGATTTTCTAGGGTTTTTTAGCATTTTCTAGGGTTTATTAGGATTTTCTAAGGTTTTTACGATTTTTTAGGATTTTTAGGGTTTTTAGGGTTTTCAAGGGTTTTTAGGGTTTTCTAGAATTTTTTAGTGTTTTTAAAGTTTTCTAGGGGTTTTAGGGTTTTCTTGGGTTTTTTAGGATTCTCTAGGGTTTTCTAGGGGTTTCTAGGGTTTTCTAGGGTTTTTAGGATTTTTACGGTTTTCTAGGGTTTTTAGGGTATTCTAGGATTTTCTAGAATTTTCTAGGGTTTTCTTGGGTTTTTTAGGGTTTTCTAGGATTTTTTTAGAGTTTTCTAGGGTTTTTTAGGGTTTTCTAGGGTTTTCTACGGTTTTTTAAGCTTTTCTAGGGTTTTTAGGGTTTTCTAGGATTTTTAGGGTATTTTAGGGTTATCTAGGGTTATCTAGGGTTTTCTAGGGTTTTTTAGGATTTTCTAGGGTTTTCTAAGGTTTTTAGGATTTTCTAGGGTTTTAGTATTTTCAATGGTTTTCTAGGGTTTTTAGGGATTTCTTGGGTTTTTAAGGTTTTCTAGGGTTTTAGTATTTTCTATGGTTTTTTAGGGTTTTTAGGATTTTTTGGGTTTTTTAGGGTTTTCAAGGGTTTTAGGGTTTTCTAGTGTTTTTAGGGTCTTTAGGATTTTCTAGGGTTTTTAGGGTTTTTAAGATTTTCTAGGGTTTTCTAGGGTTTTATAGGTTTTTCTAGGGTTTTTTAGGTTTTCTAGGGTTTTCTAGGGTTTTTGGTGTTTTCTAAGGTTTTCTACGGTTTTTAGGGTTTCTAGGGTTTTCTAGGATTTTTTTGGGTTTTTTAGGGTTTTCTAGAGTTTTTAGGGTTTTCTTGGGTTTTTTAGGGTATTTTAGGTTTTTCTAGGGTTTTTAGAATTTTCTAGGGTTTTTTAGGGTTTTATATGGTTTTGTAGGGCTTGTTAGGGTTTTCTTAGGTTTTCTAGGGTTTTCTAGGATTTTTTAGGAATTTCCAGGGTTTTCTAGGATTCTTTAGGGTTTTCTATGGTTTTCTAGGGTTTTCTATAGTTTTCTAGGGTTTTTTAGAGTTTTCTAGGATTTTTATGGTTTTCTAGAATTCTCTAGGATTTTCTTGGATTTTCTTGGGTTTTCAAGGGTTTTTAGGGTTTTTAGGATTTTCTAGGGTTTCTAGGGTTTTCTAGGGGTTTTTAGGGTTTTTAGGCTTTTCTAGGGTTTTTAGGGTCTTCTAGGGTTTTCTAGGGTTTTAGGGTTTTTTTTTTGGTTTTTTAGGCTTTTCCAGGGTTTTTTTTGGATTTTATATGGTTTTCTTTGGGTTTTCTAGAATTTTCTAGGGTTTTGTAGGTTTTTTATCGTTTTCTAGTGTTTTAGGATTTCTATGGATTTCGAGGGTTTTTAGGGATTTCATGGGTATTTAGGGTTTTCTAGGGTGTTCTAGGGTTTTTAGGGTTTTTGGGTATTTTAGGGTTTTTTAGGTTTTTTTGGTTTTCTATGATTTTTTAGGGTTTTATAGGATTTTTTTAGGTTTTCTAGGGTTTTCTAGAGTTTTTTAGGGTTTTCTAGGGTTTATTAGTGTTTTCTAAGGTTTTTAGGGTTTATTAGTGTTTTTGGTTTTCTAGGGTTTTTAGGTTTTTTTGTTTTCTAGGGTTGTTTAGGGTTTTATATGGTTTTTTTGGGTTTTAAGGGTTTTTCTAGGGTTTTTTAGCGTTTTCTAGGGTTTATTAGGGTTTTCTAAGGTTTTTACGATTTTCTAGGATTTTTAGGTTTTTTAGGATTTTCAAGGGTTTTTAGGGTTTTTTTGGATATGTTAGGGTTTTCTTGGGTTTTTCAGGATTTTCTAGGGGTTTCTAGGGTTTTCTTGGGGTTTCTAGGGTTTTTAGGGTTTTCCAAGATTTTTAGGGTTTTTAGCGTTTTCTAGGGTTTTTAGGGTATTCTAGGATTTTCTAGGGTTTTCTAGTGTTTTCTAGGGTTTTTAGGGTTTTCTAGGGCTTTCAAGGGTTTTTAGGGTTTGTTAGGCTTTTCTAGGATTTTTAGGGTGTTCTAGAGTTTTTAGGGTTTTTGGGTTTTCTAGGGTTTTTTAGGTTTTTTTGGGTTTCTAGAATTTCTTAGGGTTTTATATGGTTTTTTTAGGTTTTCTAGGGTTTTCTAGAGTTTTTTAGGGTTTTCTAGCATTTATTAGGGTTTTCTAAGGTTTTTAGGGTTATCTAGGATTTTTAGGGTTTTTTAGGGTTTTCAAGCGTTTCTAGGATTTTTGGGATTTTTTAGTGTTTTCAAGGGTTTTTAGGGTTTTATAGGATTTTTTAGGGTTTTCCAGGGTTTTTACGGTTTTCTAGGGTTTTAGGATTTTCTATGGTTTTCTAGGGTTTTTAGGGATTTTTAGGGTTTTCTAGGGTTTTCTAGGATTTTTAAGGTTTTCTAGGGTTTTTAGGGTATTTTAGGGTTTTTAGGATTTTTTTTAGTTTTCTAAGATTTTCTAGGGTTTTTTAGGGATTTCTAGGGTTTTTAGGATCCTCTAGGATTTTTAAGGGTTTTCTAGATTTTTCGGGTTTTTTTTAGAGATTTCTTGGGTTTTTTAGGGTTTTCTAAGGTTTTTTTAGGTTTTTTTGGGTTTTATATGTTTTTTGGGTTTTCTAGGGTTTTTTAGGTTTTTTTGGTTTTTTAGGATTTTTAAGGGTTTTATATGGTTTTTTTGGGTTTTCTAGGGTTTTTAGGGTTTTCTAGGGTTTTAAGATTTTCTATGGTTTTCTAGGGTTCTTAGGGATTTTTAGGGTTTTCTAGGGTTTTCTAGGATTTTTAGGGTTTTCTAGGGTTTTTAGGGTATTTTAGGGTTTTTAGAATTTTTTTGAGTTTTCTAGGATTTTCTAGGATTTTTTAGGGATTTCTAGGGTTTTCTAGGGTTTTTAGGATTTTTAGGGTTTTTAAGGTTTTCTAGGGTTTTTAGGGTTTTCTTGGATTTTTTAAGATTTTCTAGGGTTTTCTAGGATTTTCTAGGGGTTTCTAAGGTTTTTAGGGTTTTCTAGGGTTTTTAGGATTTTTAGGATTTTCTAGGGATTTTAGGGTTTTCTAGGATTTTCTAGGGTTTTTTGGGGTTTTCTAAGATTTTTTAGGATTTTCTAGAATTTTTTAGGGTTTTAGGGTTTTTTAGGATTTCTAGGGTTTTCTAGGGTTTTTTAGGGTTTTTAGGCTTTTCAAGGGTTTTTAGGGTTTTCTAGGGATTTCTAGGATTTTTTAAGGTTTTCTAGGGTTTTTTAGGGTTTTAGGATTTTCTAGGGTTTCTAGAGTTTTCTAGGGTTTTCTAGGGTTTTTTAGGGTTTTTAAAGCTTTTCTAGGGTTTTTAGTGTTTTTAGGGTTTTTAGGTTTTTTAGGGTTTTCTAGGTTTTTGAAGTTTTTTTTTGTTTTCTAGGGTTTTTTAGGGTTTTATATGGTTTTTTTTGTTTTCTTGGGGTTTCTAGGGTTTTTAGCATTCTCTAGGGTTTATTAGGATTTTCTAAGGTTTTTGCGGGTTTCTAGGATTTTTAGGTTTTTAGGGCTTTCAAGGGTTTTAAGGGTTTTCTAGAATTTTTTAGGGTTTTTAGGGTTTTCTTGTGTTTTTAGGGTTTTCTTGGGTTTTTTAGGATTTTCTAGGGTTTTCTTGGGGTTTCTACGGTTTTTAGGGTTTTCTAGGATTTTTAGGGTTTTTAGGGTTTTCTAGGGTTTTCTAAGGTTTTTAGGGTTTTCTAGGGTTTTAGTATTTTCAATGGTTTTCTAGGGTTTTTAGGGATTTCTTGGGTTTTTAAGGTTTTCTAGGGTTTTAGTATTTTCTATGGTTTTTTAGGGTTTTTAGGATTTTTTGGGTTTTTTAGGGTTTTCAAGGGTTTTAGGGTTTTCTAGTGTTTTTAGGGTCTTTAGGATTTTCTAGGGTTTTTAGGGTTTTTAAGATTTTCTAGGGTTTTCTAGGGTTTTATAGGTTTTTCTAGGGTTTTTTAGGGTTTTCTAGGGTTTTCTAGGGTTTATGGTGTTTTCTAAGGTTTTCTACGGTTTTTAGGGTTTCTAGGGTTTTCTAGGATTTTTTGGGTTTTTTAGGGTTTTCTTGGGTTTTTTAGGGTATTTTTGGTTTTTCTAGGGTTTTTAGAATTTTCTAGGGTTTTTTAGGGTTTTATATGGTTTTGTAGGGCTTGTTAGGGTTTTCTTAGGTTTTCTAGGGTTTTCTAGGATTTTTTAGTAATTTCCAGGGTTTTCTAGGATTCTTTAGGGTTTTCTATGGTTTTCTAGGGTTTTCTATAGTTTTCTAGGGTTTTTTAGAGTTTTCTAGGATTTTTATGGTTTTCTAGAATTCTCTAGGGTTTTCTTGGATTTTCTTGGGTTTTCTAGGGTTTTTTAAGGTTTTTAGGATTTCTAGGGGTTTTTAGGGTTTTTTAGGCTTTTCTAGGGTTTTTAGGGTCTTCTAGGGTTTTCTAGGGTTTTAGGGTTTTTTTTTGGTTTTTTAGGCTTTTGCAGGGTTTTTTTGGATTTCATATGGTTTTTTTGGGTTTTCTAGAATTTTCTAGGGTTTTGTAGGTTTTTTATCGTTTTCTAGGGTTTTCTAGTGTTTTAGGATTTCTATGGATTTCGAGGGTTTTTAGGGATTTCATGGGTATTTAGGGTTTTCTAGGGTTTTTAGGGTTTTTGGGTATTTTAGGGTTTTTTAGGTTTTTTTGGTTTTCTAGGATTTTTTAGGGTTTTATATGATTTTTTTAGGTTTTCTAGGATTTTCTAGAATTTTTTAGGGTTTTCTAGGGTTTATTAGTGTTTTCTAAGGTTTTTAGGGTTTATTAGTGTTTTTGGTTTTCTAGGGTTTTCTAGGGTTTTTAGGTTTTTTTGTTTTCTAGGGTTGTTTAGGGTTTTATATGGTTTTTTTGGGTTTTCAAGGATTTTCTAGGGTTTTTTAGGATTTTCAAGGGTTTTTAGGGTTTTTTTGGATATTTTAGGGTTTTCTTGGGTTTTTCAGGATTTTCTAGGGGTTTCTAGGGTTTTCTTGGGGTTTCTAGGGTTTTTAGGGTTTTCCAAGATTTTTAGGGTTTTTAGCGTTTTCTAGGGTTTTTAGGGTATTCTAGGATTTTCTAGGGTTTTCCAGGATTTTTTAGGGTTTTCTAGGATTTTTTAGGGTTTTCTAGGGTTTCTAGAGTTTTCTAGGATTTTCTAGGTTTTTAGGGTTTTTAGGCTTTTCTTGGTTTTTTAAGATTTTCTAGGGTTTTCTAAGGTTTTTAGGGTTTTCTAGGATTTTCTAGGATTTTCTAGAGTTTTTAGGGTTTTCTAGGGTTTTTAGGGTTTTTTACAGTTTTCTAGTGTTTTTAGGGTTTTTAGGTTTTTCTAGGGTTTTTTGGGATTTTCTAGGGTTTTCTAGGGTTTTTTTTAGGATTTTCTAGGATTTTCTACGGTTTTCTAGGTTTTTTAGGGTTTTCTAAGGTTTCTAGGGTTTTGTAGGGTTATCTAGGATTTTTTAGGCTTTTCTAGGGTTTTTAGGGTTTTCTAGGGTTTTCTAGGATTTTTTAGGGTTTTCTAGGGTTTTAGGATTTTCTAGGGTTTCTAGAGTTTTCTAGGGTTTTCTAGGGTTTTTTAGGGTTTTTAAAGCTTTTCTAGGGTTTTTAGTGTTTTTAGGGTTTTTAGGTTTTTTAGGGTTTTCTAGGGTTTTTAGGTTTTTTTGTTTTCTAGGGTTTTTTAGGGTTTTATATGGTTTTTTTTTGTTTTCTTGGGGTTTCTAGGGTTTTTTAGCATTTTCTAGGGTTTATTAGGATTTCCTAAGGTTTTTGCGGTTTTCTAGAATTTTTAGGTTTTTAGGGCTTTCAAGGGTTTTAAGGGTTTTCTAGAATTTTTTAGGGTTTTTAGGGTTTTCTTGTGTTTTTAGGGTTTTCTTGGGTTTTTTAGGATTTTCTAGGGTTTTCTAGGGTTTTCTTGGGGTTTTTAGGGTTTTTAGGGTTTTCTAGGATTTTTTGGGTTTTTAGGGTTTTCTAGGATTTTTAGGGTATTTTAGGATTTTCTATGATTTTCTAGGATTTTCTAGGATTTTTTAGGGTTTTCTAGGGTTTTTAGGGTTTTCTAGTGTTTCTAGAGTTTTCTAGGATTTTCTAGGGTTTTTTTTAGGGTTTTTTAGGCTTTTCAAGGGTTTTTAGGGGTTTCAAGGGTTTTTAGGGTTTCTAGGGTTTTTAGGATTTTCTAGGGTTTTCTTGGGTTTTAGGATTTTCTATGATTTCTAGGGTTTTTAGGGATTTTTAGGGTTTTCTAGGGTTTTCTAGGATTTTTAGGGTTTTCTAGGGTTTTTAGGGTATTTTAGGGTTTTTAGAATTTTTTGAGTTTTCTAGGATTTTCTAGGATTTTTTAGGGATTTCTAGGGTTTTTAGGGTTTTTAGGGTTTTCTAGGGTTTTTAGGGTTTTCTTGGATTTCTTAAGATTTTCTAGGGTTTTCTAGGATTTTCTAGGGGTTTCTAAGGTTTTTAGGGTTTTCTAGGGTTTTTAGGATTTTTAGGATTTTCTAGGGATTTTAGGGTTTTCTAGGATTTTCTAGGGTTTTTTGGGGTTTTCTAAGATTTTTTAGGATTTTCTAGGATTTTTTAGGGTTTTAGGATTTTTTAGGATTTCTAGTGTTTTCTAGGGTTTTTAGGGTTTTTAGGCTTTTCAAGGGTTTTTAGGATTTTTAGGGTGTTCTAGGATTTTCTAGGGTTTTCTAGGGTTTTTAGGGTTTCTAGGGTTTTCTAGGATTTTTTAGGGTTTTCTAGTGTTTTTATGGTTTTCTAGGGTTTTTAGGATTTTCTAGGGTTTTTAGAGTTTTTATGGGTTTCTAAGGTTTTTAGGGTTTTCTAGGATTTTTAGTGTTTTCTAGGGTTTTTTAGGGTTTTTTGGATTTTCTAGGGTTTCTAGGGTTTTCTAGAATTTTCTAGGGTTTTCTAGGATTTTTAGGGTTTAGGGTTTCTTGGGTTTTCTAGGGTTTTGAGGGTTTTCTAGGGTTTTTAGGGTATTCTAGGATTTTTTAGGGTTTTCTAGTGTTTTCTAGGGTTTTTAGAGTTTTCTAGGATTTTCGAGGGTTTTTAGGATTTTTTAGACTTTTCTTGGGTTTTTTAGGGTATCTAGGGTTTTTTAGGTTTTTTTGGGTTTCCAGGATTTTTTAGGGTTTTATATGGTTTTTTTAGGTTTTCTAGGGTTTTCTAGAGTTTTTATGGTTTTCTAGCATTTATTAGGGTTTTCTAAGGTTTTTATGGTTATCTAGGATTTTTAGGGTTTTTTAGGGTTTTCAAGCATTTCTAGGATTTTTGGGATTTTTTAGGGTTTTCAAGGGTTTTTAGGGTTTTATAGGATTTTTTAGGATTTTCTAGGGTTTTCTAGGGGTTTTAGGATTTCTAGAGTTTTTAGGGTTTTATAGAGTTTTTTATAGTTTTCTAGTGTTTTTAGGGTTTTCTAGGATTTCTAGGGTTTTCTAGGGTTTTCTAGGGTTTTTTAGGCTTTTCAAGGGTTTTTAGGGTTTTTTAGGGTTTTTAGGGTTTCTAGGGTTTTCTAGGATTTTTTAGGGTTTTCTAGGGTTTTTAGGGTTTTCTAGGGTTTTAGGATTTTCTATGGTTTTCTAGGGTTTTTAGGGATTTTTAGGGTTTTCTAGGGTTTTCTAGGATTTTTAGGGTTTTTTAAGGTTTTTAGGGTATTTTAGGATTTTTAGGATTTTTTTTTTAGTTTTCTAAGATTTTCTAGGGTTTTTAAGGGATTTCTAGGGTTTTTAGGATCTTCTAGGATTTTTAAGGGTTTTCTAGATTTTTTGGGTTTTTTTTAGAGATTTCTAGGGTTTTTTTAGGGTTTTTTGGGTTTTATATGCTTTTTTGGGTTTTCTAGGGTTTTTTAGGTTTTTTTGGTTTTTTAGGATTTTTAAGGGTTTTATATGGTTTTTTTGGGTTTTCTAGGGTTTTCTAGTCTTTTTAGGGTTTTCTAGGGTTTAGGATTTTTTATGGTTTTCTAGGGTTCTTAGGGATTTTTAGGGTTTTCTAGGGTTTTCTAGGATTTTTAGGGTATTTAGGGTTTTTAGAATTTTTTTTGAGTTTTTTAGGATTTTCTAGGGTTTTTTAGGGATTTCTAGGGTTTTCTAGGGTTTTTAGGGTTTTCTAGGGTTTTTAGGGGTTTCTAGGGTTTTTTAGGATTTTTAGGGTTTTCTAGGATTTTTTAGGGTTTTTAGGGTTTTCTAGGGTTTCTAGGGTTTTCTTGGATTTTTTAGGATATTCTAGGGTATGCTAGGATTTTCTAGGGGTTTCTAAGGTTTTTAGGGTGTTCTAGGGTTTTTAGGGTTTTTAGGATTTTTTAGGGTTTTTAGGGTTTTCTAAGATTTTTTAGGGTTTTCTAGGGTTTTTTAGGGTTTTAGGGTTTTTTAGGATTTCTAGGGTTTTCTAGGGTTTTTTGGGCTTTTCAAGGGTTTTTAGGGTTTTCTATGATTTTCTAGGGTTTTTAGGGTTTCTAGGGTTTTCTAGGATTTTTTAGGGTTTTCTAGGGTTTTTAGGATTTTCTAGGGTTTTAGGATTTTTTATGGTTTTCTAGGGTTTTTAGCAATTTTTAGGATTTTCTAGGGTTTTCTAGGATTTTTAGGGTTTTCTAGGGTTTTTAGCGTATTTTAGTGTTTTTAGGATTTTTTTGAGTTTTCTAAGATTTTCTAAGATTTTTAGGGATTACTAGGGTTTTAGGATATTCTAGGATTTTTAAGGGTTTTCTAGATTTTTCGGGTTTTTTTTAGAGTTTTCTTTGGTTTTCTAGGGTTTTTTTAGGTTTATTGGGTTTTATATGTTTTTTTGGGTTTTCTAGGTTTTTTTAGCTTTTTTTGGTTTTTAGGATATTTTATAGGGTTTTATATGGTTTTTTTGGGTTTTCTAGGGTTTTCTAGGGTTTTTAGGGTTTTCTAGGGTTTTTAGGGTTTTCTAGGGTTTTAGGAATTTCTATGGTTTTCTAGGGTTTTTAGGAATTTTTAGGGTTTTCTAGGATTTTTAGGGTTTTCTAGGGTTTTTAAGGTCTTTTAGGGTTTTTTAGGGTTTCTAGGGTTTTAGTATTTTCTATGGTTTTCTAGTGTTTTTAGGGATTTCTTGGGTTTTCAAGGTTTTCTAGGGTTTTAGTATTTTCTATTGTTTTCTAGGGTTTTTAGGATTTTTTGGATTTTTTAGGGGTTTCAAGGGTTTTTTGGATTCTCTAGTGTTTTTAGGGTCTTTAGGATTTTCTAGGGTTTTTAGGGTTTTTCAGATTTTCGAGGGTTTTCTAGGGTTTTATAGGTTTTTCTAGGGTTTTAAGGGTTTTCTAGGGTTTTTAGGGTTTTCTAGGGTTTTCTAGGGTTTTTGGTGTTTTCTAAGGTTTTCTAGGGTTTTTATGGTTTCTAGGATTTTCTAGGATTTTTTAGGGTTTTCTAGAGTTTTTAGGGTTTTCTTGGGTTTTTTAGTGTATTTTAGGTTTTTCTAGGGTTTTTAGAAATCTCTAGGATTTTTTAGGGTTTTATATGGTTTTGTAGGGTTTTTTAGGGTTTCTTAGGTTTTCTAGGGTTTTCTAGGATTTTTTAGGAATTTCCAGGGTTTTCTAGGATTCTTTAGGGTTTTCTATGGTTTTCTAGGATTTTCTAGAGTTTTCTAAGGTTTTTTAGAGTTTTCTAGGATTTTTAGGGTTTTCTAGAATTCTCTAGGGTTTTCTTGGATTTTCTTGGGTTTTCTAGGGTTTTTTAGGGTTTTTAGGATTTTTTAGGATTTCTAGGGTTTTCTAGAGTTTTCTAGGGGTTTTTAGGGTTTTTTAGGCTTTTCTAGAGTTTTTAGGGTCTTCTAGGGTTTTCTAGGGTTTTTAGGGTTTTCTTTGTTTTTTAGGCTTTTCCAGGGTTTGTTTGGGTTTTATATGGTTTTTTTGGATTTTCTAGACTTTTCTAGGGTTTTCTAGGGTTTTTATCGTTTTCTAGGGTTTTCTAGTGTTTTAGGATTTCTATGGATTTCGAGGGTTTTTAGGGTTTTGGGGTTTTTTAAGGTTTTTTCGGTTTTTTTGGTTTTCTAGAATTTTTTAGGGTTTTATATAATATTTTAGGTTTTCTAGGGTTTTCTAGAGTTTTTTAGGGTTTTCCAGGGTTTATTAGGGTTTTCTAAGGTTTTTAGGGTTATCTAGGATTTTTAGGGTTTTTTAGGGTTTTCAAGCGTTTTTAGGGTTTTCTAGAGTTTTAGGATTTTCTAGGGTTTTTAGGGTTTTCTAGAGTTTTAGGATTTTCTATGGTTTTCTAGGGGTTTTAGGGATTTTTAGGGTTTCTAAGGTTTTTAGGTTTTTTTTTTGTTTTCTAGGGTTTTTTAGGGTTTTATATGGTTTTTTTAGAGTTTTCAAAGATTTTTAAGGGTTTTTTAGCGTTTTCTAGGGTTTATTAGGGTTTTCTAAGGTTTTTACGGTTTTCTAGGATTTTTAGGGTTTTTTAGGATTTTTCAAAGGTTTTTAGGGTTTTTTTGGATTTTTTAGGGTTTTTCGGGTTTTCTAGGGTTTTTAGGGATTTCTTGGTTTTTCAGGATTTTCTAGGGGTTTCTAGGGTTTTCTTGGGGTTTCTAGGGTTTTTAGGGTTTTCCAAGATTTTTGGTGTTTTTAGGGTTTTCTAGGGTTTTTAGGGTATTCTAGGATTTTCTAGGGTTTTCTAGGGTTTTCTAGGATTTTTTAGGGTTTTCTACGGTTTCTAGAGTTTTCTGGGATTTTCTAGGTTTTTTAGGATTTTTTAGGCTTTTCTAGGGTTTTTTAGGATTTTCTAGGATTTTCTAAGGTTTTTAGGATTTTCTAGGATTTTTTAGGGTTTTCTAGGGTTTTTAGGGTTTTCTAGGGTTTTTTAGGCTTTTCTAGGGTTTTTAGGGTTTTCTAGGGTTCTTTAGGATTTTTTAGGGTTTTCTAGGGTTTTTTAGGGTTTTAGGATTTTCTAGGGTTTTCTAGGATTTTTTTAGGGTTTTTAAAGCTTTTCTAGGGTTTTTAGGGTTTTCTAGGATTTTTAGGTTTTTTTATTTTCTAGGGTTTTTAAGGTTTTATATGTTTTTTTTGTTTTTTAGGGTTTTCTTGGGTTTTTAGCGTTTTCTAGGGTTTATTAGGATTTTCTATGGTTTTTGCGGTTTTCTAGGATTTTTAGGTTTTTAGCGCTTTTAATGGTTTTTAGGGTTTTCTAGGGTTTTTAGGGTTTTCTTGGGTTTTTTTAGGATTTTCTAGGGTTTTCTAGGGTTTTCTTGGGGTTTCTAGGATTTTTAGGGTTTTCTAGGATTTTTAGGGTTTTCTAGGGTTTTTAGGGTATTTTAGGATTTTCTATGGTTTTCTAGGATCTTTTAGGGTTTTCTAGGGTTTTTAGGTTTTCTAGGGTTTCTAGAGTTTTCTAGGATTTTCTAGGGTTTTTTTAGGAGTTTTTAGGCTTTTCTTAGGTTTTTAGGGGTTTCAAGGGTTTTTAGGGTATTTTAGGGTTATCTAAGGTTTTCTTGGGTTTTCTATGGTTTTTAGGGATTTTTTGGGTTTTTAAGGTTTTCTAGGGTGTTCTAGGGGTTTTAGGATATTTTGGGTTTTCTAGGATTTTCAAGGGTTTTTAGGGTTTTCTAGTGTTTTTAGGATTTTTAGGATTTTCTAGGGTTTTCTAGGGTTTTTAGGGTTTTCTAGGGTTTTATAGGTTTTTCTAGGATTTTTTAGGATTTTCTAGGATTTTCTAGGGTTTTTAGGATTTTCTATGGTTTTCTAGGGTTTTTAGGGTTTCTAGGGTTTTCTAGGATTTTTTAGGGTTTTTTGGGTTTTCTAGGGTTTTCTAGGGGTTTCTAGGGTTTTTAGGGTTTTCTAGGGTTTTTTAGGGTTTAAGGGTTTTCTAGGGTTTTCTAGGGTTTTTAGCATTTCTAGGGTTTTCTAGGATTTTTAGGGTTTTCTAGGGTTTTCTAGGGTTTTTAGGGTTTTTTAGGCTTTTCTAGGATTTTTAGGGTATTTTAGGGTTATCTAGGGGGTTCTCTCTGGTTTTTATGGTTTTCTAGGATTTTTTTTTGGGTTTTTTTAGGGTTTTTTACGATTTTTTTAGGGTTTTCTAGGGTTTCTAGGTTTTTTTGGTTTTCTAGGATTTTTTAGGGTTTTATATGGTTTTTTTGGATTTTCTAGGGTTTTCTAGGGTATTTTAGAGTTTTCTAGGGTTTATTAGGTTTTTCTAAGGTTTTTAGGGTTATCTAGGATTTTTAGGGTTTTTTAGGGTTTTCTAGGGTTTTCTAGGATTTTTTAGGGTTTTTAGGGTTTTTTGGGTTTTCTAGGATTTTAAGGATCTTCAAGGGTTTTTAGGGTTTTCTAGGATTTTTTAGGGTTTTTAGGATTTTTTGAGTTGTCTAGGGTTATCAAGGGTTTTCTCTGGTTTTCTAGGTTTTTTAGGGTTTTCTTGTGTTTTTTAGAATTTACTAGGTTTTTGTAGGGTTTTTAGGGTTTTCTAGGAGTTTCTATGATTTTTTAGAGTTTTCTAGGGTTTTTAGGATTTTCTATGGTTTTTTAGGATTTTTAGGATTTTCTAGGGTTTCTAGGTTTTCTAGAATTTTCTAGGGTTTTCTAGGATTTTTAGGGTTTAGGGTTTCTAGGGTTTTCTAGGGGTTTCTAGGGTTTTTAGGGTTTTCTAGGGTTTTTTAGGGTATTGTAGGATTTTCTAGGGTTTTCTAGTGTTTTCTAGGGTTTTTTAGGGTTTTCTAAGGTTTTCGAGGGTTTTTAGGGTTTTTTAGGCTTTTCTAGGGTTTCTAGGGTATTTAGGGTTTTCTAGGGTGTTCTAGGGTTTTCTAGGGTTTTTTAGGTTTTTTTGGGTTTCTAGGATTTTTTAGGGTTTTATATGGTTTTTTTAGGTTTTTTAGGGTTTTCTAGAGTTTTTTAGGGTTTTCTAGCATTTATTAGGATTTTCTAAGGTTTTTAGGGTTATCTAGGATTTTTAGGGTTTTTTAGGGTTTTCAAGCGTTTCTAGGATTTTTGGAATTTTTTAGGGTTTTCAAGGGTTTTTAGGGTTTTGTAGGATTTTTTAGTGTTTTCTAGGGATTTCTAGGGGTTTTAGGATTTTCTAGAGTTTTTAGTGTTTTCTAGAGTTTTTTACAGTTTTCTAGTGTTTTTAGGGTTTTCTAGGATTTCTAGGGTTTTCTAGGGTTTTCTAGGATTTTTTATGCTTTTCAAGGCATTTTAGGGTTTTCTAGGGTTTTTAGCGTTTCTAGGGTTTTCTAGGATTTTTTAGGGTTTTCTAGGGTTTTCTAGGGTTTTAGGATTTTCTATGGTTTTCTAGGGTTTTGATGGATTTTTAGGGTTTTCTAGGGTTTTCTAGGATTTTTAGGGTTTTCTAGGGTTTTTAGGGTATTCAGGGTTTTTAGGATTTTTTTTAGTTTTCTAAGATTTTCTAGGATTTTTTAGGGATTTCTAGGGTTTTTAGGATCTTCTAGGATTTTTAGGTTTTCTAGATTTTTTGGGTTTTTTTTAGAGTTTTCTTGGGTTTTTTAGGGTTTTCTAGGGTTTTTTTAGGTTTTTTTGGGTTTTATATGTTTTTTTGGGTTTTCTAGGGTTTTTTAGGTTTTTTGGTTTTTTAGGATTTTTAAGGGTTTTATATGGTTTTTTTGGGGTTTTCCATGGTTTTCTAGTGCTTTTAGGGTTTTCTAGGGTTTTACGATTTTCTATGGTTTTCTAGGGTTCTTAGGGATTTTTAGGGTTTTCTAGGGTTTTCTAGGATTTTTAGGATTTTCTAGGGTTTTTAGGGTATTTTAGGGTTTTTAGAATTTTTTTTGAGTTTTCTAGGATTTGCTAGGGTTTTTAGGGATTTCTAGGGTTTTCTAGGGTTTTTAGGATTTTCTAGGGTTTTTAGGGTTTTTAAGGGTTTCTAGGGTTTCCTAGGATTTTTAAGGTTTTCTAGGATTTTTTAGGGTTTTTAGGGTTTTCTAGGATTTTTAGGGTTTTCTTGGATTTTTTAGGGTTTTCTAGGATTTTTAGGGTTTTCTTGGATTTTTTAGGGTTTTCTAGGGTTTTTAGGGTTTTTAGGATTTTCTAGGGTTTTTAGGGTATTCTAGGATTTTCTAGGGTTTTCTAGGGTTTTTAGGGTTTTCTAGGGTTTTTTAGGGATTTCTAGGGTTTTCTAGGATTTTTGGGGTTTTCAGGGATTTTTTAGGGTTTTTAGGGTTTTCTAGGCTTTTTAGGGTTTACTTGGATTTTTTAGGATTTTCTATGGTTTTCTAGGATTTTCTAGGGGTTTCTAAGGTTTTTAGGGTTTTCTAGGGTTTTTACGATTTTTAGGATTTTCTAGGGTTTTTAGGGTTTTCTAGGGTTTTCTAGGGTTTTTTGGGGTTTTCTAAGATTTTTTAGGATTTTCTAGGGTTTTTTAGGGTTTTAGGGTTTTTTAGGATTTCTAGGATTTTCTAGGGTTTCTTAGGGTTTTTAGGCTTTTCAAGGGTTTTTAGGGTTTTTAGGGTTTTCTAGAATTTTCTAGGGTTTTCTAGAGTTTTTAGGGTTTCTAGGGTTTTCTAGGATTTTTTAGGGTTTTCTAGGGTTTTTATGGTTTTCTAGGGTTTTAGGATTTTTTATGGTTTTCTAGGGTTTTTAGGGATTTTTAGGGTTTTCTAGGGTTTTTAGGGATTTTTAGGGTTTTCTAGGGTTTTCTAGGATTTTTAGGGTTTTCTTGGATTTTTTTGAGTTTTCTAAGATTTTCTAGGATTTTTAGGGATTACTAGGGTTTTTAGGGTTTTCTAGGGTTTTTTGGGGTTTTTGGGTTTTCTAGGATTTTCTAGGGTGTTCTAGGATTTTTAGGGTTTTTGGGTTTTCTAGGGTTTTTTAGGTTTTTTTGGGTTTCTAGGATTTTTTAGGGTTTTATATGGTTTTTTTAGGTTTTCTAGGGTTTTCTAGAGTTTTTTAGGGTTTTCTAGCATTTATTAGGATTTTCTAAGGTTTTTAGGGTTATCTAGGATATTTAGGGTTTTTAGGGTTTTCAAGCGTTTCTAGGATTTTTGGGATTTTTTAGGGTTTTCAAGGGTTTTTAGGGTTTTATAGGATTTTTTAGGATTTTCTAGGGTTTTCTAGGGGTTTTAGGATTTTCTAGAGTTTTTAGGGTTTTCTAGAGTTTTTTAA
>NW_027255452.1:390441-427658 GCF_003086295.3 Arachis hypogaea | reverse complement strand
TTAAGGGTTTTCTAGGGTTTTTAGGGTTTTTTAGGGTTTTCTAGGGTTTTTGGGGTTTTCTTGGGTTTTTAGGGTTTTTGGGTTTTCTAGGATTTTTTAGGGTTTTTAGGGTTTTCTAGGGTTTTTAGGGTATTTTAGGGTCTTTAGGATTTTCTTTGAGTTTTCTAGGATTTTCTAGGGTTTTTTAGGGATTTCTAGGGTTTTTAGAATCTTCTAGGATTACTAAGGATTTTCTAGATTTTTCGGGTTTTTTCATAGTTTTCTAGGGTTTTCTAGGGTTTTCTAGGGTTTTTTAGGGTTTTCTAGGATTTTCTAGAGTTTTCTAGGGTTTTAGGATTTTCTATGGTTTTCTAGGGTTTTTAGGGATTTCTTGGGTTTTTTAGGTTTTTTTGGTTTTCCAGGGTTTTTTTGGGTTTTATATAGTTTTTTTTTGTGTTTTCTAGGGTTTTCTAGGGTTTTTATCGTTTTCTAGGGTTCTCTAGTGTTTTAGGATATTCTATGGATTTCTAAGGTTTTTAGGGATTTCTTGGGTATTTAGGATTTTCTAGGGTGTTCTAGGATTTTTAGGATTTTTGGGTTTTCTAGGTTTTTCTATAGTTTTTTAGGATTTTTTGTTTTTCTAGGATTTTGTAGGTTTTATATGGTTTTTTGGGTTTTCAAGGGTTTTTAGGGTTTTCTTGGGTTTTTTAGAATTTTCTAGGATTTTCTAGGGATTTAGGGTTTTCTAGGATTTTTGGGGTTTTCTAGAATTTTTTAGATTTTTCTAGGGTTTTTAGGGTTTTCTAGGGTTTTTAGGGTTTTCTAGGGTTTCTAGGGTTTTCTAGGATTTTCTAGGGTTTTCTAGGATTTTTAGGGTTTTCTAGGGTTTTTTTACAGTTTTCTAGTGTTTTTAGGATTTTTAGGTTTTTCTAGGATTTTTTAGGGTTTTCTAGGGTTTTTAGGGTTTCTAGGGTTTTCTAAGATTTTTTAGGGTTTTAGGGTTTTCTAGGGTTTCTAGGGTTTTCTAGGTTTTCTAGGGTTTTTAGGGTATTTTAGGGTTATCTAGGATTTTCTAGGGCTTTTTAAGGATTTTCTAAGGTTTTCTTGGGTTTTTAGGATTTCTAGGGTTTTCTAGGATTTTTTTAGGGTTTTGTAGGGTTTTCTTGTGTTATCTAGGGTTATCTAGGATTTTCTAGGGTTTTTTAGGATTTTCTAGGGTTTTCTAGGGTTTTTAGGGTTTTCTAGGGTTTTAGGATTTTCTATGGTTTTCTAGGGTTTTTATGAATTTTTAGGGTTTTTTTAGAATTTTATAGGGTTTTCTAGGATTTTTTAGAGTTTTCTAGGATTTTTTAGGGTTTTTAGGGTATTTTAGGGTTATCCAGGATTTTCTAGGGTTTTTTTGGATTTTCTAGGGTTTTCTAGGGTTTTTAGGATTTCTGGGGTTTTCTAGGATTTTTTAGGGTTTTCTAAGGTTTTCTAGGGTTATTTAGGATTTTCTAGGATTTTTTAGGGTTTTTTTATGGTTTTTAGGGTTTTCTTGAATTTTCTAGGGTTTTCTTTTTCTAGGGTTCTTTTAGGATTTTCTAGGGTTTTCTAGGGTTTTTAGGGTTTTTTAGGATTTTTTCGATTTTTCTAGGGTTTTTAGGGTTTTCTAGGATTTTTTTTGGTTTTTAGGGTTTTCTAGGGTTTCTAGGGTTTTCTAGGGTTTTTTTAGGGTTTTCTAGGGTTTTTAGGGTTTTCTTGGGTTTTAAGATTTTCTAGGGTTTTCTACAGTTTTCTAGTGTTTTTAGGGTTTTTCGGTTTTCTAGGGTTTTTAGGGTTTTCAAGGGTTTTCTAAGATTTTTAGCGTTTTCCTGGGTTTTCCAGGGTTTTTAGGGTTTCTAGGGTTTTCTAGGATTTTTTAGGGTTTTCTAGGATTTTTTAGGATTTTCTAGGGTTTTCTAGGTTTTTTAGGGCTTTAGGGTTTTCTAGGGTTTCTAGGGTTTTCTAGGGTTTTCTAGGGGTTTTTAGGATTTTTTAGGCTTCTCTAAGGTTTTCAGGGTTTTCTAGGATTTTTAGGGTACTTTAGGGTTATCTAGGGTTATCTAGGGTTCTCTAGGATTTTTAAGGATTTTCTAGGGTTTTCTAAGGTTTTTAGGGTTTTTTAGGGTTTTAGGATTTTCTATGTTTTTCTAGGGTTTTTAGGGTTTCTTGGGTTTTTAAGGTTTTCTAGGGTGTTCTAGGGTTTTTAGGATTTTTTGGTTTTTTTAGGTTTTTCTAGGGTTTTTTAGAGTTTCTAGGGTTTTCTAGGATTTTCATTGTTTTCTTGGGTTTTCTAGGGTTTTTGGGGTTTCTAGGGTTTTCTAGGATTTTTTAGGGTTTTCTAGGGTTTTTTAGGGTTTTCTAGGGTTTTCTAGGATTTTAGGGTTTTCTAGGGTTTCTAGAGTTTCTAGGATTTTCTAGGGGGGTTTTTTAGGGTTTTTTAGGCTTTTCTAGGGTTTTTAGGGTTTTTAGGGTTTTCTAGGATTTTAGGGTATTTTAGGGTTATCTAGGGTTATCTAGGGTTTTCTTGGGTTTTTTAGGATTTTATATGGTTTTCTAAGGTTTTTAGGGTTTTCTAGGGTTTTAGGATTTTCTATGGTTTTCTAGGGTTTTTAGGGATTTCTTTGAGTTTTTAGGATTTTCTAGGATTTTTTAGGGATTTCTAGGGTTTTTAGGATCTTCTAGGATTCCTAAGGGTTTTCAAGATTTTTCGGGTTTTTTCAGAGTTTTCTAGGGTTTTCTACAGTTTTCTAGGATTTTTTAGGGTTTTCTAGGATTTTCTAGAGTTTTCTAGGGTTTTAGGATTTTCTATGGTTTTCTAGGGTTTTTAGAGATTTCTTGGGTTTTTTAGGGTTTTTTTTAGGTTTTTTTGGGTTTTATATAGTTTTTTTGTGTTTTCTAGGGTTTTCTAGGGTTTTTATCGTTTTCTAGGGTTCTCTAGTGTTTTAGGATTTTCTATGGATTTCTTGGATTTTTAGGAATTTCTTGGGTATTTAGGGTTTTCTAGGGTGTTCTAGGGGTTTCTAGAGTTTTCTAGGGTTTTCTAGGTTTTTTTAGGTTTTTTTGGTTTTCTAGGATTTTTTAGGGTTTTATATGTTTTTTTAGGTTTTCTAGGATTTTTTAGGTTTTTTAAGGTTTTCTAGGGTTTATTAGGGTTTTCTAAGGTTTTTAGGGTTATCTAGGATTTTTAGGGTTTTCAAGCTTTTTTAGGGTTTTCTAGGATTTTTTAGGGTTTTTTCGGTTTTCTAGGGTTTTTAGGGTTTTCAAGGGCTTTTTAGGGTTTTCTAGGATTTTTTAGGGTTTTTAGGGTTTTTTGGGTTGTCTAGGGTTATCTAGGGTTTTCTAGGATTTTTTAGGATTTTTTTATGGTTTTTAGGGTTTTCTTGAATTTTCTAGGGTTTTCTTTTTCTAGTGTTTTTTAGGATTTTCTAGGGCTTTCTAGGGTTTTCTATGATTTTTTAGTATTTTCTAGGGTTTTTAGTGTTTCTAGGGTTTTTTTATGGTTTTTAGGGTTTTCTAAGGTTTCTAGGGTTTTCTAGGGTTATCTAGGGTTATCTAGGATTTTCTAGGGTTTTTTTAGAATTTTCTAAGATTTTCTAGGGTTTTTAGGGATTTCTAGGGTTTTTAGCGTTTACAAGGGTTTTAGGATTTTTTTGGGTTTTCTACAGTTTTCTAGTGTTTTTAGGGTTTTTAGGTTTTTCTAGGGTTTTTTAGGGTTTTCTAGGGTTTTCTAGGGTTTCTAGGGTTTTTAGGGTATGTTAGGGTTTTCTTGTGTTATCTAGGGTTATCTAGGGTTTTCTAGGGTGTTTTAGGATTTACTAGGGTTTTCTAGGGTTTTTAGGGTTTTCTTGGGTTTTAGGATTTTCAGTGGTTTTCGAGGGTTTTTTTGGATTTTTTTGGTTTTTTAGGGTTTTCAAGGCTTTTTAGGATTTTCTAGGGTTTTTAGGGTTTTCTCGGGTTTTAGGATTTTCTATGGTTTTCTAGGGTTTTTAGGGATTTCTTTGGTTTTTAAGGTTTTCTAGGGTGTTTTAGGGTTTTTAGGATTTTTTGGGTTTTTTAGGGTTTTCAAGGGTTTTTAGGGTTTTCTAGTGTTTTTAGGGTTTGTAGGATTTTCTAGGGTTTTCTAGGGTTTTTAGGATTTTCAAGGGTTTTCTAGGGTTTTCTACAGTTTTCTAGTGTTTTTAGGGTTTTTAGGTTTTTCTAGGGTTTTTAGGGTTTTCTAGGGTTTTCTAGGATTTGTAGTGTTTTCTTGGGTTTTCTAGGGTTTTTTAGGGTTTTCTAGGATTTTTATAGGTTTTTTAGGGTTTTCTAGGATTTTTAAGGATTTTATATGGTTTTTTAGGGTTTTAGGATTTTCTAGGGTTTCTAGGGTTTTCTAGGGGTTTTTAGGGTTTTTAGTCTTCTTTAGGGTTTTTAGGGTTTTTAGGGTTTTCTAGGATTTATAGGGTATTTTAGGTTATCTAGGGTTATCTGGAGTTTTCTAGGGTTTTTTAGGATTTTCAAGGGTTTTCTAAGGTATTTAGGGTTTTCTAGGGTTTTAGGATTTTCTATGGTTTTCTAGGGTTTTTATGATTTTTTGGATTTTTTAGGGTTTTCAATGGTTTTTAGGGTTTTCAAGGGTTTTTAGGGTTTTCTAGTGTTTTTAGGGTTTTTAGCATTTTCTAAGGTTTTTTAGACTTTTCTAGGGTTTTTTAGGGTTTTCTAGGGTTCTCTAGGTTTTATAGGTTTTTCTAGGGTTTTAAAGGTTTTCTAGGGTTTTTTAGGGTTTTCTAGGGTTTTGGGGTTTTTTCGGATTTTTAGGGTTTCTACAGTTTTCTAGGATTTGTTAGGGTTTTTAGGGTTTTCTAGGGTTTTTAGGGTATTTTAGGGTCTTTAGGATTTTCTTTGAGTTTTCTAGGATTTTCTAGGGTTTTTTAGGGATTTCTAGGGTTTTTAGGATCTTCTAGGATTTCTAAGGGTTTTCTAGATTTTTCGGGTTTTTTCAGAGTTTTCTAGTGTTTTATAGGGTTTTCTAGGATTTTATATAGTTTTCTATGGTTTTCTAGATTTTTCGGGTTTTTTCAGAGTTTTCTAGTGTTTTCTAGGGTTTTCTAGGATTTCCTATAGTTTTCTATGGTTTTTAGGGATTTCTTGGGTTTTTTAGGTTTTTTTTAGGTTTTTTTGGTTTTCCAGGGTTTTTTTGGGTTTTATATAGTTTTTTTTGTGTTTTCTAGGGTTTTCTAGAATTTTTATCATTTTCTAGGGTTTTCTAGGGTTTTCTCGGGTTTTTAGGGTTTTCTAGGGTTTTTTTAGAATTTTCTAAGGTTTTCTAGGGTTTTTAGGGTTTTCTAGGGTTTTTAGGGTTTTCTTGGGTTTTAGGATTTTCTAGGGTTTTCTACAGTTTTCTAGTGTTTTCTAGGATTTTTTAGGGTTTTCTAGGATTTTTTAGGGTTTTCTAGGGTTTTCTAGGATTTTTAGGATTTTCTAGGGTTTTTTAGGGTTTTAGGGTTTTCTAGGGTTTTTAGGATTTTTTAGGCTTCTCTAAGGTTTTCAGGGTTTTCTAGGATTCTTAGGGTATTTTAGGGTTATCTAGGGTTATCTAGGGTTTTCTAGGGTTTTTTCGGATTTTCTAGGGTTTTCTAAGGTTTTTAGGGTTTTCTGGGTTTTAGGATTTTCTATGGTTTTCTAGGGTTTTTAGGGTTTCTTGGGTTTTTAAGGTTTTCTCAGGTGTTCTAGGGTCTTTAGGATTTTTTGGTTTTTTTAGGTTTTTCTAGGGTTTTTAGGGTTTTCTAGGGTTTTCTAGGGTTTTTAGTGTTTTCTTGGGTTTTCTACGGTTTTTAGGGTTTCTAGGTTTTTCCAGGATTTTTTAGGGTTTTCTAGGGTTTTTTAGGGTTTTCTAGGGTTTTCTAGGGTTTTAGGGTTTTCTAGGGTTTCTAGAGTTTCTAGGATTTTCTAGGGGGTTTTTTAGGGTTTTTACGCTTTTCAAGGGTTTTTAGGGTTTTCTAGGATTTTTAGGGTATTTTAGGGTTATCTAGGGTTATCTAGGGTTTTCTAGGGTTTTTTAGGATTTTATACGGTTTTCTAAGGTTTTTAGGATTTTCTAGGGTTTTAGGATTTTCTATGGTTTTCTAGGGTTTTTAGGGATTTCTTGGGTTTTTAAGGTTTTCTAGGGTGTTCTAGGATTTTTAAGATTTTTTGGGTTTTTTAGGGTTTTCAAGGGTTTTTAGGGTTTTCTAGTGTTTTTAGGGTTTTTAGGATTTTCTAAGGTTTTTTAGACTTTTCTAGGATTTTTTAGGGTTTTCTAAGTTTTATAGGTTTTTCTAGGGTTTTATGGGTTTTCTAGGTTTTTTAGTGTTTTTTAGGGTTTTCTAGGATTTTCGGGGTTTTCTAGGGTTTTTAGGGTTTTTTAAGATTTTTTAGGGTTTTTAGGGTTTTCTAGGGTTTTTAGGGTATTTTAGGGTCTTTAGGATTTTTTTTGAGTTTTCTAGAATTTTCTAGGGTTTTTTAGGGATTCCTAGGGTCTTTAAGATTTTCAAGGGTTTTAGGGTTTTCTAGGATTTTTTAGAGTTTTTAGGGTTTTTTGGGTTGTCTAGGGTTATCTAGGGTTTTCTAGGATATTTTAGGGTTTTCTTGAATTTTCAAGGGTTTTCTTTTTCTAGTGTTTTTTAGGATTTTCTAGGGTTTTCTAGGGTTTTTAGGGTTTTCTAGGGTTTTTGGGTTTTCTAGGGTTTTCTATGATTTTTTAGTGTTTTCTAGGGTTTTAGGGTTTTCTAGGGTTTTTATGGGTTTTAGGGTTTTCTAGGGTTTCTAGGGTTTTCTAGGGTTATCTAGGGTTTTCTAGGGCTTTTTTAGAATTTTGTAGGATTTTCTAGGGTTTTTAGGATTTTCTAGGGTTTTAGGATTTTCTTGGATTTTCTACCGTTTTCTAGTGTTTTTAGGGTTTTTAGGTTTTCTAGGGTTTTTTAGGGTTTTCTAGGGTTTTCTAGGATTTTTTTGGGTTATCTAGGATTTTTAGGGTATGTTAGGGTTTTCGTGTGTTATCTAGGGTTATCTAGGGTTTTCTAAGGTTATTTAGGATTTTCTAGGGTTTTCTAGGATTTTCTAGGGTTTTCTAGGGTTTTTAGGTTTTTCTCGGGTTTTAGGATTTTCTATGGTTTTCTAGGGTTTTTAGGGATTTCTTTGGTTTTTAAGGTTTTCTAGGGTATTCTAGGGTTTTTTGGATTTTTTGGGTTTTTTAGGGTTTTCAAGGGTTTTTAGGGTTTTCTCGGGTTTTAGGATCTTCTATGGTTTTCTAGGGTTTTTAGGGATTTCTTTGGTTTTTAAGGTTTTCTAGGTTGTTTTAGGGTTTTTAGTAATTTTTGGGTTTTTTAGGATTTTCAAGGGTTTTTAGGGTTTTCTAGTGTTTTTAGGGTTTTTAGGATTTTCTAGGGTTTTCTAGGGTTTTTAGGGTTTTAAGATTTTCAAGGGTTTTCTAGGGTTTTATAGGTTTTTCTAGGGTTTTAAGGGTTTTCTAGATTTTTTAGGCTTTTCTAGGGTTTTTAGGGTTTTTTAGGGTTTTTTAGGTTTTCTAGGGTTTTCTAGGATTTTTTAGGGTTTTTAGGGTTTTCTAGGGTTTTTAGGGTATTTTAGGGTCTTTAGGATTTTCTTTGAGTTTTCTAGGATTTTCTAGGGTTTTTTAGGGATTTCTAAGGTTTTTAGGATCTTCTAGGATTTCTAAGGGTTTTCTAGATTTTTCGGGTTTTTTTCAGAGTTTTCTAGGGTTTTCTAGGATTTTCTAGGGTTTTAAGATTTTCTATGGTTTTCTAGGGTTTTTAGGGATTCCTTGGGTTTTTTAGGGGTTTTTTAGGTTTTTTTTGTTTTTTAGGGTTTTTTTGGGTTTTATATAGTTTTTTTTGTGTTTTCTAGGGTTTTCTAGGGTTTTTATAGTTTTCTAGGGTTCTCTAGTGTTTTAGGATTTTCTATGGATTTCTAGGGTTTTCTAGAGTTTCCTAAGGTTTTCTAGTTTTTTTAGGTTTTTTTGGTTTTCTAGGATTTGTTAGGGTTTTATATGTTTTTTTTAGTTTTTCTAAGGTTTTTTAGGTTTTTTTAGGGTTTTCTAGGGATTATTAGGGTTTTCTAAGTTTTTTAGGGTTATCTAGGATTTTTAGGGTTTTCAAGCTTTTTTAGGGTTTTCTAGGGTTTTTTAGGGTTTTAAGGGTTTTTTCGGTTTTCTAGGGTCTTTAGGGTTTTCAAGGGTTTTAGGGTTTTCTAGGATTTTTTAGGGTTTTTAGGGTTTTTTGGGTTGTCTAGGGTTATCTAGGGTTTTCTAGGATTTTTAAGGTTTTTTTATGGTTTTTAGGGTTTTCTTGAATTTTCTAGGGTTTTCTTTTTCTAGGGTTTTCTAGGTTTTTTAGGATTTTCTAGGGTTTTTAGGGTTCTCTAGGGTTTTTAGGGTTTTCTAGGTTTTTTATGGTTTTTAGGGTTTTCTAGGGTTTTCTAGGGTTATCTAGGGTTATCTAGGGTTTTCTAGGGTTTTTTAGAATTTTCTAGGATTTTCTAGGGTTTTTAGGGTTTTTTAGGTTTTTTAGGGTTTTATAGGGTTTTAGGATTTTATGGGTTTTCTACAGTTTTCTAGTGTTTTTAGGGTTTTTAGGTTTTTCTAGGGTTCTTTAGGGTTTTCTATGATTTTCTAGGGTTTCTAGGGTTTTCTAGGATTTTTTTGGGTTATCTAGGGTTTTTAGGGTATGTTAGGGTTTTCGTGTGTTATCTAGGGTTATCTAGGGTTTTCTAGGGTTTTTTAGGATTTTCTAGGGTTTTCTAGGGTTTTTAGGGTTTTCTCGGGTTTTAGGATTTTCTATGTTTTTCTAGGGTTTTTAGGGATTTCTTTGGTTTTTAAGGTTTTCTAGGGTTTTCTAGGGTTTTTTGGATTTTTTGGGTTTTTTAAGGTTTTCAAGGGTTTTTAGGATTTTCTAGGGTTTTTAGGGTTTTCTCGGGTTTTAGGATTTTCTATGGTTTTCTAGGGTTTTTAGGGATTTCTTTGGTTTTTAAGGTTTTCTAGGGTATTCTAGGGTTTTTTGGATTTTTTGGGTTTTTTAGGGTTTTCAAGGGTTTTTAGGGTTTTCTAGGGTTTTTAGGGTTTTCTCGGGTTTTAGGATTTTCTATGGTTTTCTAGGGTTTTTAGGGATTTCTTTGGTTTTTAAGGTTTTCTAGGGTATTCTAGGGTTTTTTGGATTTTTTGGGTTTTTTAGGGTTTTCAAGGGTTTTTAGGGTTTTCTAGTGTTTTAGGGTTTTTAGGATTTTCTAGGGTTTTCTAGGGTTTTAGGGTTTTTACGATTTTCAAGGGTTTTCTAGGGTTTTATAGGTTTTTCTAGGGTTTTATGGGTTTTCTAGAGTTTTTAGGGTTTTCTAGGGTTTTTAGGGTTTTCTAAGGTTTCTAGGGTTTTCTAGGGTTTTTTATGTTTTCTAGGGTTTTCTAGGATTTTTTAGGGTTTTTAGTGTTTTCTAGGGTTTTTAGGGTATTTTAGGGTCTTTAGGATTTTCTTTGAGTTTTCTAGGATTTTCTAGGGTTTTTTAGGGATTTCTATGGTTTTTAGGATCTTCTAGGATTTCTAACGGTTTTCTAGATTTTTTGGGTTTTTTCAGAGTTTTCTTGTGTTCTAGGGTTTTTTTAGGGTTTTTTAGGATTTTCTAGAGTTTTCTAGGGTTTTAAGATTTTCTATGGTTTGCTAGGGTTTTTAGGGATTCCTTGGGCTTTTTAGGGTTTTTTTTTAGTTTTTTTGGTTTTTCAGGGTTTTTTTGGGTTTTATATAATTTTTTTTTGTGTTTTCTAGAGTTTTCTTGGGTTTTTATCGTTTTCTAGCGTTCTCGAGTGTTTTAGGATTTTCTATAGATTTCTAGGGTTTTTAGGGATTTCTTGGGTATTTAGGGTTTTCTAGGGTGTTCTAGGGTTTTCTAGGGTTTCCTAGGGTTTTCTAGGTTTTTTTAGGTTTTTTTGGTTTTCTAGGATTTTTTAAAGTTTTATATGTTTTTTTAGTTTTTCTAGGGTTTTTTAGGTTTTTTAGGGTTTTCTAGGGTTTATTAGGGTTTTCTAAGGTTTTTAGGGTTATCTAGGATTTTTAGGGTTTTCAAGCTTTTTTAGGGTTTTCTAGGGTTTTTTAGGGTTTTTAGGGTTTTTTCGGTTTTCTAGGGTCTTTAGGGTTTTCAAGGGTTTTAGGGTTTTCTAGGATTTTTTTGGGTTTTTAGGGTTCTTTGGGTTGTCTAGGGTTATCTAGGGTTTTCTAGGATTTTTTAGGATTTTTTTTATGGTTTTTAGGGTTTTCTTGAATTTTATAGGGTTTTCTTTTTCTAGTGTTTTTTAGGATTTTCTAGGGTTTTCTAGGGTTTTTAGGGTTTTCTAGGGTTTTCTATGATTTTTTAGTGTTTTCTAGGGTTTTTTATGGTTTTTAGGGTTTTCTAGGGTTTCTAGGGTTCTCTAGGGTTATCTAGGGTTTTGTAGGGTTTTTTTAGAATTTTTTCTAGGATTTTCTAGGATTTTTAGGGTTTTCTAGAATTTTTAGGGTTTTCTAGGGTTTTAGGATTTTATGGGTTTTCTACAGTTTTCTAGTGTTTTCAGGGTTTTTAGGTTTTTCTAGGGTTTTTTAGGGTTTTCTAGGGTTTTCTAGGATTTTTTTGGGTTATCTAGGATTTTTAGGGTATGTTAGGGTTTTCGTGTGTTATCTAGGGTTATCTAGGGTTTTCTAGGGTTTTTTAAGATTTTCTAAGGTTTTCTAGGGTTTTTAGGGTTTTCTCGGGTTTTAGGATTTTCTATGGTTTTCTAGGGTTTTTAGGGATTTCTTTGGTTTTTAAGGTTTTCTAGGGTATTCTAGGGTTTTTTTGGATTTTTTGGATTTTTTAGGGTTTTCAAGGGTTTTTAGGGTTTTCTAGTGTTTTTAGGGTTTTTAGGATTTTCTAGGGTTTTCTAGGGTTTTTAGGGTTTTTGAGATTTTCAAGGGTTTTCTAGGGTTTTATAGGTTTTTCTAGGGTTTTAAGGGTTTTCTAGAGTTTTTTAGGGTTTTCTAGGGTTTTTAGTGTTTTCTAAGGTTTTCTAGGGTTTTCAAGGGTTTTTTAGGTTTTCTAGGGTTTTCTAGGATTTTTTAGGCTTTTTAGATTTTTCTAGGGTTTTTAGGTTATTTTATGGTCTTTTGGATTTTCTTTGAGTTTTCTAGGATTTTCTATGGTTTTTTAGGGATTTCTAGGATTTTTAGGATCTTCTAGCATTTCTAAGGGTTTTCTAGATTTTTCGGGTTTTTTCAGAGTTTTCTAGGGTTTTCTAGGGTTTTCTAGGGTTTTTTAGGGTTTTCTAGGGTTTCTAGGGTTTTCTAGGATTTTTTTGGGTTATCTAGGGTTTTTAGGGTATGTTAGGGTTTTCGTGTGTTATCTAGGGTTATCTAGGGTTTTCTAGGGATTTTTAGGATTTTCTAGGGTTTTCTAGGGTTTTTTGGGTTTTCTCGGGTTTTAGGATTTTCTATGGTTTTCTAGGGTTTTTAGGGATTTCTTTGGTTTTTAAGGTTTTCTAGGGTATTCTAGGGTTTTTTGGATTTTTTGGGTTTTTTAGGGTTTTCAGGGTTTTCTAGGGTTTTTAGGGTTTTCTCGGGTTTTAGGATTTTCTATGGTTTTCTAGGGTTTTTAGGGATTTCTTTGGTTTTTAAGGTTTTCTAGGGTGTTTTAGGGTTTTTAGGATTTTTTGGGTTTTTTAGGGTTTTCAAGGGTTTTTAGGATTTTCTAGTGTTTTTAGGGTTTTTAGGATTTTCTAGGATTTTCTAGGGTTTTTAGGGTTTTTAAGATTTTCAAGGGTTTTCTAGGGTTTTATAGGTTTTTCTAGGGTTTTAAGGGTTTTCTAGAGTTTTTTAGGGTTTTCTAGGGTTTTTAGAGTTTTCTAAGGTTTTCTAGGGTTTTCTAGGGTTTTTTAGGGTTTCTAGGACTTCCTAGGATTTTTTAGGTTTTTTAGGGTTTTCTAGAGTTTTTAGGGTATTTTAGGGTCTTTTGGATTTTCTTTGAGTTTTCTAGGATTTCCTAGGGTTTTTTAGGGATTTCTAGGGGTTTTCTAGATAGGGTTTTCTAGGATTTTCTAGGGTTTTTTAGGGTTTTCTAGGATTTTCTGGAGTTTTCTAGGGTTTTAGGATTTTCTATGGTTTTCTAGGGTTTTTAGGGATTCCTTGGGTTTTTTAGGGTTTTTTAAGGTTTTTTTGGTTTGTTCAGGGTTTTTTTAGGTTTTATATAGTTTTTTTTTGTGTTTTCTAGGGTTTTCTAGGATTTTCTAGGGTTTTTATCGTTTTCTAGGGTTCTCTAGTGTTTTAGGATTTTTTATGGATTTCTAGGGTTTTTAGAGATTTCTTGGGTATTTAGGGTTTTTAGGGTGTTCTAGGGTTTTCTAGGTTTTCCTAGGGTTTTCTAGGTATTTTTAGGTTTTTTTGGTTTTCTAGGATTTTTTAGGGTTTTATATGTTTTTTTAGTTTTTCTAGGCTTTTTAGGTTTTTTTAGGGTTTTCTAGGGTTTATTAGGGTTTTCTAAGGTTTTTAGGGTTATCTAGGTTTTTTAGGGTTTTCAAGCTTTTATAGGGTTTTCTAGGGTTTTTTAGGGTTTTAGGATTTTTTCGGTTTTCTAGGGTCTTTAGGGTTTTCAAGGGTTTTAGGGTTTTCTAGGATTTTTTAGGGTTTTTAGGGTTTTTTGGGTTGTCTAGGGTTATCTAGGGTTTTCTAGGATTTTTTACGAATTTTTATGGTTTTTAGGGTTCTCTTGAATTTTCTAGGGTTTTCTTTTTCTAGTGTTTTTTAGGATTTTCTAGGGTTTTCTCGGGTTTTTAGGGTTTTCTAGGGTTTTTAGGATTTTCTAGGATTTTTAGGGTTTTCTAGGCTTTTTTATGGTTTTTAGGGTTTTCTAGGGTTTCTAGGGTTTTCTAGGGTTATCTAGGGTTTTCTAGGGTTTTTTTAGAATTTTCTAGGATTTTCTAGGGTTTTTAGGGTTTTCTAGGATTTTTAGGGTTTTCTAGGGTTTTAGGATTTTATGGGTTTTCTACAGTTTTCTAGTGTTTTCAGGGTTTTTAGGTTTTTCTAGGGTTTTTTAGGGTTTTCTAGGATCTTCTAGGGTTTCTAGGGTTTTCTAGGATTTTTTTGGGTTATCTAGGGTTTTTAGGGTATGTTAGGGTTTTCGTGTGTTATCTAGGGTTATCTAGGGTTTTCTAGGGTTTTTTAGGATTTTCTAGGGTTTTCTAGGGTTTTTAGGGTTTTCTCGAGTTTTAGGATTTTCTATGGTTTTCTAGGGTTTTTAGGGATTTCTTTGGTTTTTAAGGTTTTCTAGGATATTCTAGGGTTTTTTGGATTTTTTGGGTTTTTTTAGGGTTTTCAAGGGTTTTTAAGGTTTTCTAGGGTTTTTAGGGTTTTCTCGGGTTTTAGGATTTTCTATGGTTTTCTAGGGTTTTTAGGGATTTCTTTGGTTTTTAAGGTTTTCTAGGGTGTTTTAGGATTTTTAGGATTTTTTAGGATTTTTAGGGTTTTCAAGGGTTTTTAGGGTTTTCTAGTGTTTTTAGGGTTTTTAGGATTTTCTAGGGTTTTTAGGGTTTTTAAGATTTTCAAGGGTTTTCTAGGGTTTTATAGGTTTTTCTAGGGTTTTAAGGGTTTTCTAGAGTTTTTTAGGGTTTTCTAGGGTTTTTAGAGTTTTCAAAGGTTTTCTAGGGTTTTCTAGGGTTTTTTAGGGTTTCTAGGATTTTCTAGGATTTTTTAGGGTTTTTAGGGTTTTCTAGAGTTTTTAGGGTATTTTAGGGTCTTTAGGATTTTCTTTGAGTTTTTAGGATTTTCTAGGGTTTTTTAGGGATTTCTAGGGTTTTTAGGATCTTCTAGGATTTCTAAAGGTTTTCTAGATTTTTTGGGTTTTTTCAGAGTTTTCTAGGGTTTTCTAGGGTTTTCTAGGGTTTTTAGGGTTTTCTAGGATTTTCTAGAGTTTTCTAGGGTTTTAGGATTTTCTATGGTTTTCTATGGTTTTTAGGAATTTCTTGGGTTTTTTAGGGTTTTTATAGGTTTTTTTTGGTTTTCCAGGGTTTTTTTGGTTTTATATAGTTTTTTTTCTGTTTTCTAGGGTTTTCTAGGGTTTTTATCGTTTTCTAGGGTTCTCTAGTGTTTTAGGATTTTCTATGGATTTCTAGGGTTTTTAGGGATTTCTTGGGTATTTAGGGATTTCTAGGGTGTTCTAGGATTTTCTAGGGTTTCCTAGGGTTTTCTAGGTTTTTTTAGGTTTTTTTGGTTTTCTAGGATATTTTAGGGTTTTATATGTTTTTTAGTTTTTCTAGGGTTTTTTAGATTTTTTAGGGTTTTCTAGGGTTTATTAGGGTTTTCTAAGGTTTTTAGGGTTATCTAGGATTTTTAGGGTTTTCAAGCTTTTTTCGGGTTTTCTAGGGTTTTTTAGGGTTTTTAGGGTTTTTTCGGTTTTCTAGGGTTTTCTAAGATTTTTTGGGGTTTTTAGGGTTTTTTGGGTTGTCTAGGGTTATCTAGGGTTTTCTAAGATTTTTTAGGGTTTTTTTATGGTTTTTAGGGTTTTCTTGAAATTTCTAGGGTTTTTTTCTAGTGTTTTTTAGGATTTTCTAGGGTTTTCTAGGGTTTTTAGGGTTTTCTAGGGTTTCTAGGGTTTTCTAGGGTTTTCTATCATTTTTTAGTGTTTTCTAGGGTTTTTAGGGTTTTCTAGGATTTTTTAGGGTTTTCTAGGGTTTCTAGGGTTTTCTAGGATTTTCTAGGGTTTTTTTAGAATTTTCTAGGATTTTCTAGGGTTTTTAGGGTTTTCTAGGATTTTTAGGGTTTACTAGGATTTAGGATTTTCTAGGGTTTTCTACAGTTTTCTAGTGTTTTTAGGGTTTTTAGGGTTTTCTAGGGTTTTTAGGGTTTCTAGGGTTTTTTAGAATTTTTTTGGGTTTTCTAGGTTTTTAGGGTATGTTAGGGTTTTCTTGTGTTATCTAGGGTTATCTAGGGTTTTCTAGGGTTTTTTAGGATTTTCTAGGATTTTCTAGGGTTTTTAGGGTTTTCTCGGGTTTTTGGATTTTCTATGGTTTTCTAGGGTTTTTAGGGATTTCTTTGGTTTTTAAGGTTTTCTAGGGTATTCTAGGGTTTTTTGGATTTTTTGGGTTTTTTAGGGTTTTCAAGGGTTTTTAGGGTTTTCTAGGGTTTTTAGGGTTTTCTCGGGTTTTAGGATTTTCTATGGTTTTCTAGGGTTTTTAGGGATTTCTTTGGTTTTTAAGGTTTTCTTTGCGTGTTTTAGGGTTTTTAGGATTTTTTGGGTTTTTTAGGGTTTTCAAGGGTTTTTAGGGTTTTCTAGTGTTTTTAGGGTTTTTAGGATTTTCTAGGGTTTTCTAGGGTTTTTAGGGTTTTTAAGATTTTCAAGGGTTTTCTAGGGTTTTAAAGGTTTTTCTAGGGTTTTAAGGGTTTTCTAGGTTTTTTAGGGTTTTCTAGGGTTTTTAGGGTTTTCTAAGGTTTTCTAGGGTTTTTTAGGGTTTCTAGGGTTTTATAGGATTTTTTAGGGTTTTTAGGATTTAATAGGGTTTTTAGGGTTTCTAGGGTTTTTTAGGGATTTCTAGGGTTTTTAGGATCTTTTAGGATTTTTAAGGATTTTCTAGATTTTTTGAGTTTTTTTAGAGTTTTCTTGGGTTTTCTAGGGTTTTCTAGGATTTTCTAGGGTTTTCTAGGGTTTTAGGATTTTCTATGATTTTCTAGGGTTTTTAGGGATTTCTTGGGTTTTCTATCGTTTTTTTAGGTTTTTTTTTTTGGTTTTCCAGAATTTTTTTGGGTTTTATATGGTTTTTTTGGGGTTTTTAGGCTTTTTTTGAGTTTTTATGGTTTTTTAGGCTTCTCTAGGATTTTTAGGGTTTTTAGGGTTTTGAAGGATTTTTAGGGTATTTTAGGGTTATCTAGGGTTTCTGGGGTTTTTTAGGATTTTCTAGGGTTTTCTAAGGTTTTTAGGGTTTTCTAGGGTTTTAGGATTTTCTATGGTTTTCTAGGGTTTTTAGGATTTTTTGGGTTTTTTAGGGTTTTCATGGATTTTTAGGGTTTCTAGTGTTTTTAGGATTTTCTAAGGTTTTTTAGACTTTTCTAGGGTTTTTTAGGGTTTTCTAGGGTTTTCTAGGTTTTATAGGTTTTTCTAGGGTTTTAAAGGTTTTCTAGTGTTTTTTAGGATTTTCTAGGGTTTTCTAGGGTTTTTAGGATTTTCTAGGGTTTTCTATGATTTTTTAGTGTTTTCTAGGGTTTTTAGGGTTTTCTAGGGTTTTTTTATGGTTTTCTAGGGTTTCTAGGGGTTTCTAGGGTTATCTAGGGTTTTCTAGGGTTTTTTTTAGAATTTTCTAGGATTTTCTAGGGTTTTTAGGGTTTTCTAGGGTTTTTAGGGTTTACTAGGGTTTTAGAATTTTCTAGGGTTTTCTACAGTTTTCTAGTGTTTTTAGGGTTTTTAGGTTTTTCTAGGGTTTTTAGGGTTTTCTAGGGTTGTTTAGGGTTTTTAGGGTTTCTAGGGTTTTCTAGTATTTTTTTGGGTTTTCTAGGGTTTTTAGGGCATGTTAGGGTTTTCTTGTGTTATCTAGGGTTATCTAGGGTTTTCTAGGATTTTTTAGAATTTTCTAGGTTTTTCTAGGGTTTTCTAGGGTTTTTAGGGTTTTCTTGGGTTTTCTAGGGTTTTTAGGGTTTCTAATGTTTTCTAGGATTTTTAGGGTTTTATGGGGTTTTCTTGTGTTATCTAGGGTTATCTAGGGTTTTCTAGGGTTTTTTAGGATTTTCTAGGGTTTTCTAGGATTTTTCGGGTTTTCTTGGGTTTTAGGATTTTCTATGGTTTCTAGGGGTTTTAGGGATTTTTAGGGTTTTCTAGGATTTTTAGGTTTTTTTTGTTTTCTAGGTTTTTTAGGGTTTTATATGGTTTTTTGGGTTTTCTAGGGTTTTCTAGGGTTTTTTAGCCTTTTTAGGGTTTTCTAGGTTTTATTAGGGTTTTCTAAGGTTTTTAGGGTTATCTAGGATTTTTAGGGTTTTCAAGCTTTTTAGGGTTTTCTAGGATTTTTTAGGGTTTTTTCGGTTTTCTAGGGTTTTTAGGGTTTTCAAGGGTTTTAGGGTATTCTAGGATTTTTTTAGGGTTTTTAGGATTTTTTGGGTTGTCTAGGGTTATCTAGGATTTTTTAGGGTTTTTTATGGTTTTTAGGGTTTGTTAGGGTTTTCGTGTGTTATCTAGGGTTATCTAGGGTTTTCTAGGGTTTTTTAGGATTTTCTAGGGTTTTCTAGGGTTTTTAGGGTTTTCTCGGGTTTTAGGATTTTCTATGGTTTTCTCGGATTTTTAGGGATTTCTTTGGTTTTTAAGGTTTTCTAGGGTATTCTAGGTTTTTTTGGATTTTTTGGGTTTTTTAGGGTTTTCAAGGGTTTTTAGGGTTTTCTCGGGTTTTAGGATTTTCTATGGTTTTCTAGGGTTTTTAGGGATTTCTTTGGTTTTTAAGGTTTTCTAGAGTGTTTTAGGGTTTTTAGGATTTTTTGGGTTTTTTAGGATTTTCAAGGGTTTTTAGGGTTTTCTAGTGTTTTTAGGGTTTTTAGGATTTTCTAGGGTTTTCTAAGGTTTTTTTATGGATTTTAGGGTTTTCTTGAATTTTCTAGGGTTTTCTTTTTCTAGTGTTTTTTAGGATTTTCTATGGTTTTCTAGGGTTTTTAGGATTTTCTAGGGTTTTCTATGATTTTTTAGTGTTTTCTAGGGTTTTTAGGGTTTTCTAGGGTTTTTTTATGGTTTTTAGGGTTTTCTAGGGTTTCTAGGGTTTTGTAGGGTTATCTAGGGTTATCTAGGGTTTTCTAGGGTTTTTTTAGAATTTTCTAGGATTTTCTAGGCTTTTTAGGGTTTTCTAGGGTTTTTAGGGTTTACTAGGGTTTTAGATTTTTCTAGGGTTTCCTACAGTTTTCTAATGTTTTTAGGGTTTTTAGGTTTTTCTAGGGTTTTTTAGGGTTTTCTAGGGTTTTCTAGGGATTTTAGGGTTTCTAGGGTTTTCTAGAATTTTTTTGGGTTTTCTAGGGTTTTTAGTGTATGTTAGGGTTTTCTTGTGTTATCTAGGGTTATCTAGGATTTTCTAGGGTTTTTTAGGATTTTCTAGGGTTTTCTAGGGTTTTCTAGGATTTTTAGGGTTTTCTTGGGTTTTAGGATTTTCTATGGTTTTCTAGGGTTTTTAGGGATTTCTTTGGTTTTTAAGGTTTTCTAGGGTATTCTAGGGTTTTTTGGATTTTTTGGGTTTTTTAGGGTTTTCAAGGGTTTTTAGGGTTTTCTAGGGTTTTTAGGGTTTTCTCGGGTTTTAGGATTTTCTATGGTTTTCTAGGGTTTTTACGGATTTCTTTGGTTTTTAAGGTTTTCTAGGGTGGTTTAGTGTTTTTAAAGATTTTTTGGGTTTTTTAGGGTTTTCAAGGGTTTTTAGGGTTTTCTAGAGTTTTTAGGGTTTGTAGGATTTTCTAGGATTTTCTAGGGTTTTTAGGGTTTTTAAGATTTTCAAGGGTTTTCTAGGGTTTTTAGGGTTTTCTAAGGTTTTCTAGTGTTTTTTAGGGTTTCTAGGGTTTTATAGGATTTTTTCGGGTTTTTAGGGTTTTCTCGGGTTTTTAGGGTTTCTAGGGTTTTCTAGGATTTTTAGGGTTTTCTAGGGTTTTTAGAGTATTTTAGGGTTTTTTGGATTTTCTTGAGTTTTCTAGGATTTTCTAGGGTTTTTTAGGGATTTCTAGGGTTTTTAGGATCTTTTAGGATTTTTAAGGGTTTTCTAGATTTTTCGGGTTTTTTTTAGAGTTTTCTTGGGTTTTCTAGGGTTTTTTAGGGTTTTCTTGGATTTTCTAGGGTTTTAGGATTTTCTATGATTTTCTAGGGTTTTTAGGGATTTCTTGGGTTTTCTATCGTTTTTTTAGGTTTTTTTTTGTTTTCCAGGGTTTTTTTGGGTTTTCTAGGCTTTTTTAGGGTTTTTTAGGTTTTTAGGGTTTTGGGTTTTAGGATTTTCTAGGATTTTTTAGGATTTTCTAGGGTTTTCTAAGGTTTTTAGGGTTTTAGGATTTTCTATGGTTTTCTAGGGATTTTAGGTTTTTTTGGGTTTTTTAGGGTTTTCAAGGGTTTTTAGGGTTTTCTAGTGTTTTTAGGATTTTCTAAGGTTTTTTAGACTTTTCTAGGGTTTTTTAGGGTTTTCTAGGGTTTTCTAGGTTTTATAGGTTTTTATAGGGTTTTAAAGGTTTTCTAGAATTTTTTAGGGTTTTTTAGGGTTTTCTAGGGTTTTTGAGGTTTTCTTGGGTTTTTAGGGTTTTTAGGGTTTTCTAGGATTTTTTAGGGTTTTTAGGGTTTTCTAGGATTTTTAGGGTATTTTAGGGTCTTTAGGATTTTCTTTGAGTTTTTTAAGATTTTCTAGGGTTTTTTAGGGATTTCTAGGGTTTTAGGGTTTTCTAGGATTTTTTAGGGGTTTTAGGGTTTTTTGGGTTGTCTAGGGTTAGCTAGGGTTTTCTAGGATTTTTTAGGGTTTTTTTTATGGTTTTTAGGGTTTTCTTGAATTTTCTAGGGTTTTCTTTTTCTAGTGCTTTTTAGGATTTTCGAGGGTTTTCTAGGTTTTTAGGGTTTTCTAGGGTTTTCTATGATTTTTTAGCGTTTTCTACGATTTTTAGGGTTTTCTAGGGTTTTTTTATGGTTTTTAGGGTTTTCTAGGGTTTCTAGGGTTTTCTATGATTTTTTAGAAACCCTAGAAAATCCTAGAAAACCCTAGAGAACCCTAGAAAACCCAAGAAAACTCTAAAAAAACCCGAAAAATCTAGAAAACCCTTAAAAATCCTAAAAGATCCTAAAAATCCTAGAAATCCCTAAAAAAACCCTAGAAAAACCTAGAAAACTCAAAAAAATCCTAAAAACTCTAAAATACCCTAAAAACCCGAGAAAATCCTAGAAAATCCTAGAAACCCTAAAAACCCTAGAAAACCCTAAAAACCCTAAAAAATCCTATAAAACCCTAGAAACCCTAAAAAACCCTAAAAAACCCTAGAAAACCTTAGAAAACCCTAAAAACCCTAGAAAATCCTAAAAAAACCCTAGAAAACCCTTAAAACCCTAGAAAAACCTATAAAACCCTAAAAAACCCTTGAAAATCTTAAAAACCCTAAAAACCCTAGAAAACCTAGAAAATCCTAAAAACCCTAAAAACATTAGAAAACCCTAAAAACCCTTAAAAACCCTAAAAAACCCAAAAAATCCTAAAAACCCTAAAACACCCTAGAAAACCTTAAAAACCAAGGAAATCCCTAAAAACCCTAGAATACCATAGAAAATCCTAAAACCCGAGAAAACCCTAAAAACCCTAGAAAACCCTAAAAACCCTTGAAAACCCTAAAAAACCCAAAAAATCCAAAAAAACCCTAGAATACCCTAGAAAACCTTAAAAACCAAAGAAATCCCTAAAAACCCTAGAAAACCATAGAAAATCCTAAAACCCGAGAAAACCCTAAAAACTCTAGAAAATCCTAAAAAAACCCTAGAAAACCCTAGATAACCCTAGATAACACAAGAAAACCCTAACATACCCTAAAAACCCTAGAAAACCCAAAAAAATTCTAGAAAACCCTAGAAACCCTAAAAACCCTAGAAAATCCTAGAAAAGCCTAAAAAACCCTAGAAAAACCTAAAAACCCTAAAAACACTAGAAAACTGTAGAAAACCCTAGAAAATCCTAAAACCCTAGTAAACCCTAAAAATCCTAAAAACCCCTAAAAACCCTAGAAAATCCTAGAAAAATCTAAAAAACCCCCAGAAAACCCTAGATAACCCTAGAAAACCCTAGAAACCCTAGAAACTCTAGAAAACCCTAAAAACCTAGAAAACCCTAGAAAATCCTAAAAAACACTAGAAAAAGAAAACCCTAGAAAATTCAAGAAAACTCTAAAAACCATAAAAAACCCTAAAAAAATCCTAAAAAACCCTAGATAACCCTAGACAACCCAAAAAACCCTAAAAACGCTAAAAAATCCTAGAAAACCCTAAAAACCCTTGAAAACCCTAAAAACCCTAGAAAACCAAAAAACCCTAAAAACATATAAAACCCTAGAAAACCCTAAAAAAGCATGAAAACCATAAAAATCCTAGAAAACCCTAAAAAAGCATGAAAACCCTAAAAATCCTAGATAACCCTAAAAACCTTAGAAAACCCTAATAAACCATAGAAAACCCTAAAAAAACCTAAAAAATCCTAGAAAACCTAAAAAAACATATAAAACCCTAAAAAATCCTAGAAAACCAAAAAAACCTAAAAAAACATAGAAAACCCTAGAAAACCCTAGAACACCCTAGAAAATCCTAAATACCCAAGAAATCCCTAAAAACCCTAGAAATCCATAGAAAATCCTAAAACACTAGAGAACCCAAGAAAACGATAAAAACCCTAGAAAACCCTAGAAAACACAAAAAAAACTATATAAAACCTAAAAAAACCCTGGAAAACCAAAAAAGCCTAAAAAAACCCTAAAAAACCCAAGAAATCCCTAAAAACCCTAGAAAACCATAGAAAATCCTAAAACCCTAGAAAACTCTAGAAAATCCTAGAAAACCCTAAAAAACCTAGAAAACTGTAGAAAACCCTAGAAAACTCTGAAAAAAACCGAAAAATCTAGAAAACCCTTAGAAATCCTTGAAGATCCTAAAAACCCTAGAAATCCCTAAAAAACCGTAGAAAATCCTAGAAAACTCAAAAAAAATCCTAAAGACCCTAAAATACACTAAAAACCCTAGAAAACCCTAAAAAATTCTAGAAAACCTAGAAACCCTAAAAACCCTAGAAAACCCCAAAAACCCTAGAAAACCCTTAAAACCCTAGAAAAACCTATAAAACCTAGAAAACCCTAAAAAACCCTAGAAAAGTCTAAAAAACCCTAGAAAAACCTATAAAACCTAGAAAACCCTAAAAAACCCTAGAAAAGTCTAAAAAACCTTACAAAATCCAAGAAAAGTCTAAAAAACCCTAGAAATCCCTAAAAAACCCTAGAAAATCCTAGAAAACTCAAAAAAAATCCTAAAGACCCTAAAATACCCTAAAAACCCTAGAAAACCCTAAAAACCCTAAAAAATCCTAGAAAACCCTAGAAACCCTAAAATCCCTAGAAAACCCCAAAAACCTAGAAAACCCTAAAAAACCCTAGAAAACCCTAAAAACCCTAGAAAAACCTATAAAACCGAGAAAACCCTAAAAAACCCTAGAAAAGTCTAAAATACCTTAGAAAATCCTAAAAACCCTAAAAACACTAGAAAATCCTAAAAACCCTTGAAAACCCTAAATAATCCTAAAAACCCTAGAACACCATAGAAAACCTTAAAAACCCAAGAAATCCCTAAAAACCCTAGAAAACCATAGAAAATCCTAAAACCATAGAAAACCCTAAAAACCTTAGAAAACCGTATAAAATCCTAAAAAACCCTAGAAAATCCTAGATAACCCTAGATAACCCTAAAATACCCTAAAAATCCTAGAAAACCCTAAAAACCCAAAAAACCCTAGAAAAGCCTAAAAACCCTAAAAACCCCCTAGAAAATCCTAGAAAACTCTAGAAACCCTAGAAAATCCTAAAACCCTAAAAAACCCTAGAAAACCCTAGAAAACCCTAAAAAATACTAGAAAACCCTAGAAACCCTAAAAACCCTAGAAAACCCAAGAAAACACTAAAAACCCTAGAAAACCCTAGAAAACCCTAAAAAACTTTAGAAAAACCTAAAAAACCCAAAAAATCCTAAAAACCCTAGAACACCCTAGAAAACCTTAAAACCCCAAGAAACCCTAAAAACCCTAGAAAACCTTAGAAAATCCTAAAACCCTAGAAAATCCTAAAAACCTTAGAAAACCCTAGAAAATCCTAAAAAACCCTAGAAAACCCTAGATAACCCTAAAATACCCTAAAAATCCTAGAAAATCATAAAAACCCTAAAAACCTTAGAAAAGCCTAAAAAACCCTAAAAACCCCTAGAAAACCCTAGAAAACCCTAGAAACCCTAGAAAACCCTAAAACCCTAAAAAACCCTAGAAAATCCTAAAAAATCCTAGAAAACCCTAAAAACCCCCCAAAAACCCTAGAAAACCTTAAAAAAGACTAGAAAACCCTAAAAAATCCTAGAAAACCCTAGAAACCCTAAAAACCCTAGAAAATCCAAGAAAATACTAAAAATCCTAGAAAATCCTTGAAAACCCTAAAAAACCTTAGAAAAACCTAAACACTAGAAAACTATAGAAAACCCTAGAAAATCCTAAAACCCAAGAAAACCCTAAAAACCCTAGAAAACCTTAAAAACCCTAGAAAACCCTAAAAAACCCTAGAAAACCCTAGAAACCCTAGAAAACCGTAAAACCATAAAAAACCCTAGAAAACCCTAAAAACCCTAGAAAAATCTAAAAAATCCTAGAAAACCCTAAAAACCCTAGAAAACCCTAAAAACCCTAGAAAAAGAAAACCCTAGAAAATTTAAGAAAACCCTAAAAACCATAAAAAAATCCTAAAAAATCCTAGAAAACCCTAGATAACCCTAGAAAATCCTAGAAAACCCTAAAAAATCCTAGAAAACCCTAGAAATCCTAAAAACCCTAGAAAACCCTAGAGAATCTTAAAAAATCCTAGAAAATCCTAGATAACCCTAAAATACCCTAGAAACCCTAAAAAAATCCTAGAAAAATCTAAAAAATCCTAGAAAACCCAAGAAAATTCTAAAAAAACCCTAAAAATTCCTAAAAACCCTAGAAAATCATAGAAAATCCTAAAACCCTAGAAAACCCTAAAAAACCCTAGAAAACCCTAGAAAATCCTAAAAAACCCTAGAAAAACCTAGATAACCCTAGATAACATAAGAAAACCCTAAAATACCCTAAAAACTCTAGAAAACCCTAAAAAATCCTAGAAAACCCTAGAAATCCTAAAAACCCTAGAAAACCTTAGAGAATCCTAAAAAACCCTAGAAAATCCTAGATAACCCTAAAATACCCTAAAAACCCTAGAAAACCCTAAAAACCCTTGAAAAGTCTAAAAAACCCTAGAAAATCCTAGAAAATCCTAGAAAATCCTAGAAACCCTAGAAAACCCTAAAAAATCTTAGAAAAACCTAGAAACCTTAAAAACCCTACAAAACATAAGAAAACCCTAAAAACCCTAGAAAACCCTAGAAAACCCTAAAAAACCCTAGAAAAACCTAAAAACCCTAAAAACACAAGAAAACTGTAAAAAACCCTAGAAAACCCTAGAAAATCCTAGAAAACCCTAGAAACCCTAGAAAACCCTAAAAACCCTAAATAACCGTAGAAAATCCTAAGAACCCTAGAAAACTCTAAAAAATTATAGAAAACCCTAAAAACCCTAGAAAACCCTGGAAAATCCTAGAAAACCCTAGAAAACCCAAGAAAACTCTAAAAAAATTCGAAAAATCTAGAAAACCCTTAAAAATTCAAAAAGATCCTAAAAACCCTAGAAATCCCTAAAAAATCCTAGAAAATCCTAGAAAACTCAAAAAAATCCTAAAAACCCTAAAATACCCTAAAAACCCTAGAAAACTCTAAAAATCCTAGAAAACCCTAGAAACCCTAAAAACCCTAGAAAACCCTAAAAATCCTAAAAATTCCTATAAAACCCTAGAAACCCTAGAAAACCCTAGAAAACCTTAGAAAACCCTAAAAACCCTAGAAAATCCTAAAAAACACTAGAAAACCCTTAAAACCCTAGAAAAACCTATAAAACCCTAGAAAACCCTTGAAAATCTTAAAAACCCTAAAAATCCTAGAAAACCCTAGAAAATCCTAAAAACCCTAAAAACACTAGAAAACCCTAAAAACCCTTGAAAACCCTAAAAAACCCAAAAAATCCTAAAAACCCTAAAACACCCTAGAAAACCTTAAAAACCAAAGAAATCCCTAAAAACCCTAGAAAACCATAGAAAATCCTAAAACCCGAGAAAACCCTAAAAACCCTAGAAAACCCTAAAAACCCTTGAAAACCCTAAAAAATCCAAAAAACCCTAGAATACCCTAGAAAACCTTAAAAACCAAAGAAATCCTTAAAAACCCTAGAAAACCATAGAAAATCCTAAAACCCGAGAAAACCCTAAAAACCCTAGAAAACCCTAGAAAATCCTAAAAAACCCTAGATAACCCTAGATAACACACGAAAACCCTAACATACCCTAAAAATCCTAGATAACCCAAAAAAATCCTAGAAAACCCTAGAAACACTAGAAACACCTAGAAAACCCTAAAAAACCCTAGAAAAACCTAAAAACTCTAAAAACACTAGAAAAGTGTAGAAAACCCTAGAAAATCCTAAAACCCTAGAAAACCCTAAAAACCCTAGAAAATCCTAGAAAGTTCTAAAAAAACCATAGAAAACCCTAGATAACCCTAGAAAACCCTGGAAACCCTAGAAAACCCTAAAAACCATAAAAAAAACCCTAGAAAACCCTAAAAATCCTAGAAAACCCTAAAAACCCTAGAAAACACTAAAAAATCATAGAAAACCCTAGAAACCCTAGAAAACCCTAAAAACCATAAAAAACCTTAGAAAACCCTAGAAAATCCTAAAACCCAAAACCCTAAAAACCCTAAAAAACCCTAAAAAAACCTAGAAAACCCAAAAAAACCATATAAAACCCAAAAAAACCTTGGAAAACAAAAAAAAAACTAAAAAAACGATAGAAAACCCAAGAAATCCCTAAAAACCCTAGAAAATCATAAAAAATCCTAAAACCCTAGAAAATCCTAGAAACCCCTAAAAATCCCTAGTAAACCCTAGAAAACCTAAGAAAACTCTAAAAAACCCGAAAAATCTAGAAAACCCTTAAAAATCCTAACAGATCCTAAAAACCCTAGAAATCCCTAAAAAACCCTAGAAAATCCTAGAAAACTCAAAAAATCCTAAAAACCCTAAAATACTCTAAAAACCCTAGAAAACCCTAAAAATCCTAGAAACCCCTAGAAACCCTAAAAACCCTAGAAAACCCTAAAAACCCTAAAAAATCCTATAAAACCCTAGAAACCCTAAAAAACCCTAGAAAACCCTAGAAAACCATAGAAAACCCTAAAAACCCAAGAAAACCCTAAAAAACCCTAGAAAACCCTTAAAACCCTAGAAAAACCTATAAAACACTAGAAAACCCTTGAAAATCTTAAAAACCCTAGAAATCCCTAAAAACCCTAAAACACTAGAAAACCCTAAAAACCCTTGAAAACCCTAAAAAACCCAAAAAATCCTAAAAACCCTAAAACACCCTAGAAAATCTTAAAAACCAAAGAAATCCCTAAAAACCCTAGAAAACCATAGAAAATCTTAAAACCCGAGAAAACCCTAAAAACCCTAGAAAACCCTAGATAACCCTAGAAACACCTAGAAAACCCTAAAAAACCCTAGAAAAACCTAGAAAACCATAGAAAATCCTAAAACCCGAGAAAACCCTAAAAACCCTAGAAAACCCTAGAAAATCCAAAAAAAATCCTAGAAAACCCTAGAAACCCTAGAAACACCTAGAAAACCCTAAAAAACCCTAGAAAAACCTAAAAACCCTAAAAACACTAGAAAAGTGTAGAAAACCCTAGAAAATCCTAAAACCCTAGAAAACCCAAAAAATCCTAGAAAATCCTAGAAAATTCAAAAAAACCCTAGAATACCCTAGATAACCCTAGATAACCCTAGAAAACACTAGAAACCCTAGAAAACCCTAAAAACCGTAAAAAAAACCCTAGAAAACACTAAAAAATCATAGAAAACCCTAGCAACCCTAGAAAACCCTAGAAAACCCTAAAAAATCATAGAAAACCCTAGCAAACCCTAAAAACCCTAGAAAACCCTAAAAATCCTAGAAAACACTAAAAAATCATAGAAAACCCTAGAAACCCTAGAAAACCCTAAAAACCATAAAAAACCTAGAAAACCCTAAAAACCCTAGAAAACACTAAAAAATCATAGAAAACCCTAGAAAACCCTAAAAACCCTAGAAAATCCTAAAAACCCTAGAAAACCCTCGAAAATCCTAAAAAACACTAGAAAAAAAACCCTAGCAAATTCAAGAGAACCCTAAAAACCATAAAAAACCCTAAAAAATCCTAGAAAACCCTAAAAAATCCTAGAAAACCCTAAAAACCCTAGAAATCCCTAAAAACCCTAGAAAATCCTAGAAAACTCAAAGAAAATCCTAAAGACCCTAAAATACCCTAAAAATCTTAAAAAACCCTAAAAACCCTAAAAAATCCTAGAAAACCCTAGAAACCCTAAAAACCCAAGAAAACCTCAAAAATCCTAGAAAACCCTAAAAAACCCTAAAAAATTCTAGAAAACCTTTAAAACCCTATAAAAACCTATAAAACCTAGAAAACTCTAGAAAACCCTAAAAAACCCTAGAAAAGTCTAAAAAACCTTAGAAAATCCTAAAACCCTAAAAACACTAGAAAACCCTAAAAATCAATGAAAACCCTAAAAAACACAAAAAATCCTAAAACCCTAGAAAACCATAGAAAATCCTAAAACCCTAGAAAACCCTAAAAACCTTAGAAAATCCTAGAAAATCCTAAAAAACCCTAGAAAATCCTAGATAACCCTAGATAACCCTAAAATACCCTAAAAATCCTAGAAAACCCTAAAAACCCTAAAATACTCTAAAAACCCTAGAAAACCCTAAAAATCCTAGAAAACCCTAGAAACCCTAAAAACCCGAGAAAACCCTAAAAACCCGAAAAAATCCTATAAAACCCTAGAAACCCTAAAAAACCCTAGAAAACCCTAGAAAACCTTAGAAAACCCTAAAAACCCTAGAAAACCCTAAAAAACCCTTAAAACCCTAGAAACCCTAAAAACCCGAGAAAACCCTAAAAACCCGAAAAAATCCTAGAAAACCCTAGAAACCCTAAAAAACCCTAGAAAACCATAGAAAACCTTAGAAAACCCTAAAAACCCTAGAAAACCCTAAAAAACCCTTAAAACCCTTGAAAATCTTAAAAACCCTAAAAACCCTAGAAAACCCTAGAAAATCCTACAAACCCTAAAAACACTAGAAAACCCTAAAAACACTTGAAAACCCTAAAAAACCCAAAAAATCCTAAAAACCCTAAAACAACCTAGAAAATCGTAAAAACTAAAGAAATCCCTAAAAACCCTAGAAAACCATAGAAAATCCTAAAACCCGAGAAAACCCTAAAAACCCTAGAAAACCCTAGAAAATCCTAAAAAATCCTAGAAAACCGTAGATAACCCTAGAAACACCTAGAAAACCCTAAAAAATCCTAGAAAAACCTAGAAAACCATAGAAAATCCTAAAACCAGAGAAAACCCTAAAACCCCTATAAAACCCTAGAAAATCCAAAAAAATCCTAGAAAACCCTAGAAACCCTAGAAACACCTAGAAAACCCTAAAAAACCCTAGAAAAACCTAAAAACCCTAAAAACACTAGAAAAGTGTAGAAAACCCTAGAAAATCCTAAAACCCTAGAAAACCCTAAAAACCCTAGAAAATCCTAGAAAATTCAAAAAAACCCTAGAAAACCCTAGATAACCCTAGAAAACACTAGAAACCCTAGAAAACCCTAAAAACCATAAAAAAACCCTAGAAAACCCTAAAAACCCTAGAAAACACTAAAAAATCATAGAAAACCCTAGAAAACCCTAAAAACCCTAGAAAATACTAAAAAATCATAGAAAACCCTAGCAACCCTTGAAAACCATAAAAACCATAACAAAACCCTAGAAAACCCTAGAAAACCCTAAGGGTTTTTCTAGGTTTTTCTAGGGTTTTTTATGGTTTTTTAGGATTTTCTAGGATTTTCTAGAGTTTTCTAGGGTTTTAGGATTTTCTATGGTTTTCTAGGGTTTTTAGGGATTTCTTGGGTTTTTTACGGTTTTTTTAGGTTTTTTTGGTTTCTCAGGGTTTTTTTTGGGTTTTATATAGTTTTTTTTGTGTTTTCTAGGGTTTTCTAGGGTTTTTATCGGTTTCTAGGGTTCTCTAGTGTTTTAGGATTTTCTATGGATTTCTAGGGTTTTTAGGGATTTCTTGGGTATTTAGGGTTTTCTAGGGTGTTCTAGGGTTTTCTAGGGTTTTCCAGGTTTTTTTAGGTTTTTTTTTGTTTTCTAGGATTTTTTAGGGTTTTATATGTTTTTTAGGTTTTCTAGGGTTTTTTTAGGTTTTTTTAGGGTTTTCTATGGTTTATTAGGATTTTCTAAGATTTTTAGGGTTATCTAGGATTTTTAGGGTTTTCAAGCTTTTTTAGGGTTTTCTAGGGTTTTTTTAGGGTTTTTAGGGTTTTTTCGGTTTTCTAGGGTTTTTAGGGTTTTCAAGGGTTTTTGGGTTTTCTAGGATTTTTTAGGGTTTTAGGGTATTCTCGGGTTTTAGGATTTTCTATGGTTTTCTAGGGTTTTTAGGGATTTCTTTGGTTTTTAAGGTTTTCTAGGGTATTCTCGGGTTTTTTTGGATTTTTTGGGTTTTTTAGGGTTTTCAAGGGTTTTTAGGGTTTTCTAGGGTTTTTAGGGTTTTCTTGGGTTTTAGGATTTTCTATGGTTTTCTAGGGTTTTTAGGGATTTCTTTGGTTTTTAAGGTTTTCTAGGGTGTTTTAGGGTTTTTAGGATTTTTTTGGGTTTTTTAGGGTTTTCAAGGGTTTTTAGGGTTTTCTAATGTTTTTAGGGTTTTTAGGATTTTCTAGGGTATTTAGGGTTTTTAAGATTTTCAAGGGTTTTTTAGGGTTTTATAGGTTTTTCAAGGGTTTTAAGGGTTTTTAGGGTTTTCTAGGGTTTTTGGGTTTTCTAAGGTTTTCTAGGGTTTTCTAGGGTTTTTTAGGGTTTCTAGGGTTTTATAGGATTTTTTAGGGTTTTTAGGATTTTCTAGGGTTTTTAGGGTTTCTAGGATTTTCTAGGATTTTTAGGGTTTTCTAGGGTTTTTAGTATATTTTAGGGTTTTTAGGATTTTTTTTGAGTTTTCTAGGATTTTCTAGGGTTTTTTAGGGATTTCTAGGATTTTTAGGATCTTTTAGGATTTTTAAGGGTTTTCTAGATTTTTCGGGTTTTTTTAGAGTTTTCTTGGGTTTTCTAGGGTTTTCTAGGATTTTTAGGGTTTTCTAGGGTTTTAGGATTTTCTATGTTTTTCTAGGGTTTTTACGGTTTTCTTGGGTTTTCTATCATTTTTTTAGGTTTTTTTTTTGTTTTCCTGGGTTTTTTGGGTTTTATATGGTTTTTTTTGGGTTTTTTAGGCTTTTTTAGGGTTTTTAGGGTTTTCTAGGCTTCTCTAGGATTTTTAGGGTTTTTAGGGTTTTCTAGGATTTTTAGGGTATTTTAGGGTTATCTAGGGTTATCTAGGATTTTCTAGGGTTTTTTAGGATTTTCTAAGGTTTTCTAAGGTTTTTAGGGTTTTCTAGGGTTTTAGGATTTCCTATGGTTTTCTAGGGTTTTTAGGATTTTTTGGGTTTTTTAGGGTTTTCATGGATTTTTAGGGTTTCCTAGTGTTTTTAGGTTATTAGGATTTTCTAAGGTTTTTTAGACTTTTCTAGGGTTTTTTAGGGTTTCTAGGGTTTTTTAGGTTTTATAGGTTTTTCTAGGGCTTTAAAGGTTTTCTAGGGTTTTTTAGGGTTTTTTAGGGTTTTCTAGGGTTTTTGGGGTTTTCTTGGGTTTTTAGGGTTTCTAGGGTTTTCTAGGATTTTTCAGGGTTTTTAGGGTTTTCTAGGTTTCTTAGGGTATTTTAGGGTCTTTAGGATTTTTTTTGAGATTTCTAGGATTTTTTAGGGTTTTTTAGGGATTTCTAGGGTTTTTAGGATCTTCTAGGATTTCTAAGGGTTTTCTAGATTTTTTGGGTTTTTTCAGAATTTTCTAGGTTTTTCTAGGGTTTTCTATGGTTTTTTAGGGTTTTCTAGGATTTTCTAGAGTTTTCTAGGGTTTTAGGATTTTCTATGGTTTTCTAGGGTTTTTAGGGATTTCTTGGGTTTTTTACGGTTTTTTTGGTTTTTCAGGGTTTTTTTTGGGTTTTATATAGTTTTTTTTTGTGTTTTCTAGGGTTTTCTAGGGTTTTTATCGTTTTCTAGGGTTCTCTAGTGTTTTAGGATTTTCTATGGATTTCTAGGGTTTTTAGGGATTTCCTGGGTATTTAGGGTTTTCTAGGATTTTCTAGGGTTTTCTAGGTTTTTTTAGGTTTTTTTGGTTTTCTAGGATTTTTTAGGGTTTTATATGTTTTTTTTAGGTTTTCTAGGGTTTTTTAGGTTTTTTTAGGGTTTTCTAGGGTTTATTAGGGTTTTCTAAGATTTTTAGGGTTATCTAGGATTTTTAGGGTTTTCAAGCTTTTTTAGGGTTTTCTAGGGTTTTTTAGGATTTTTAGGGTTTTTTCGGTTTTCTAGGGTTTTTAGGGTTTTCAAGGGTTTTAGGGTTTTCTAGGATTTTTTAGGGTTTTTAGGGTTTTTTGGGTTCTCTAGGGTTATCTAGGGTTTTCTAAGATTTTTTAGGGTTTTTTATGGTTTTTTGGGTTTTCTTGAATTTTCTAGGGTTTTCTTTTTCTAGTGTTTTTAGGATTTTCTAGGGTTTTCTAGGGTTTTTAGGGTTTTCTAGGATTTTCTAGGGTTTTTAGGGTTTTTGGGGTTTTCTCGGGTTTTAGGATTTTCTATGGTTTTCTAGGTTTTTCTAGGTTTTTTAGGGTTTTCTAGGTGTTTATAGGGTTATCTAGGGTTTTCTAGGATTTTTTAGGATTTTCTAGGGTTTTCTAGGTTTTTTAGGGTTTTCTCGGGTTTTAGGATTTTCTATGGTTTTCTAGGTTTTTTAGGGATTTCTTTGGTTTTTAAGGTTTTCTAGGGTATTCTAGGGTTTTTTGGATTTTTTGGGTTTTTTAGGGTTTTCAAGGGTTTTTAGGGTTTTTAGGGTTTTCTCGGGTTTTAGGATTTTCTATGGTTTTCTAGGGTTTTTAGGGATTTCTTTGGTTTTTAAGGTTTTCTAGGGTGTTTTAGGGTTTTTAGGATTTTTTGGGTTTTTTAGGGTTTTCTAGGGTTTTTAGGGTTTTCTAAGGTTTTCTAGGGTTTTCTAGGATTTTTTAGGGTTTCTAGGGTTTCATAGGATTTTTTAGGATTTTTAGGGTTTTCTAGGGTTTTTAGGGTTTCTAGGGTTTTCTAGGATTTTTAGGGTTTTCTAGGGTTTTTAGGGTATTTTAGGGTTTTTAGGATTTTTTTTGAGTTTTCTAGGATATTCTAGGGTTTTTTAGGGATTTCTAGGGTTTTTAGGATCTTTTAAAATTTTTAAGGGTTTTCTAGATTTTTCGGGTTTTTTTAGAGTTTTCTTGGGTTTTCTAGGATTTTTAGGGTTTTCTAGGATTTTCCAGGGTTTTCTAGGATTTTTAGGGTTTTCTAGGGTTTTCTAGAATTTTTTAGAGTTTTCTAGGGTTCTTAGGGTTTTCTAGGGTTTTTTAGGGTTTTTAGGGGTTTCTAGGGTTTCTAGGGTTTTCTAGGATTTTCTAGGGTTTTCTAGGGTTTTTTACAGTTTTCTAGTGTTTTTAGGGTTTTTAGGTTTTTTTAGGGTTTTTTAGGGTTTTCTAGGGTTTTCTAGGGTTTTCAGGGTTTTCTTATGTTTTCTAGGGTTTTAAGGGTTTCTAGGTTTTTCTAGGATTTTTTAGGGTTTTCTAGGGTTTCAAGGATTTTCTTGGATTTTCTAGGATTTTTTTGGGTTTTTTAGACTTTTCAAGGGTTTTTAGGATTTTTAGGGTATTTTAGGGTTATCTAGGATTTTCTAGGGTTTTTTAGGATTTTCTAAGGTTTTCTAGGGTTTTTAGGATTTTTAGGGTTTTCTAGGATTTTTTAGGGTTTTCTAGAGTTTTTAGTGTATTTTAGGGCTTTCTTATGTTATCTAGGGTTATCTAGGTTTTTCTAGGGTTTTTTAGGATTTTCTAGGGTTTTCTAGGGTTTTTATGGTTTTCTAGGGTTTTAGGATTTTCTATGGTTTTCTAGGGTTTTTAGGAATTTTTAGGGTTTTTTTAGAATTTTCTAGGGTTTTCTAGGATTTTTTAGAGTTTTCTAGGATTTTTTGGGGTTTCTAGGGTATTTTAGGGTTATCTAGGATTTTCTAGGGTTTTTTAGGATTCTCTAGGGTTTTCTCGGGTTTTTAGGATTTCTAAGGTTTTCTAGGATTTTTTAGGGTTTTTTTATGGTTTTTAGGGTTTTCTTAAATTTTCTAGGGTTTTCTTTTTCTAGGGTTTTTAGGGTTTTCTAGGGTTTTTAGGGTTTTCTAGGATTTTTTAGATTTTTCTAGGGTTTTAGGGTTTTCTTGGGTTTTTTATGGTTTTAGGGTTCTCTAGGATTTCTAGGGTTTTCTAGGGTTTTTTTAGGGTTTTCTAGGGTTTTTAAGGTTTTCTAGGGTTTTTAGGGTTTTCTTGGGTTTTAGGATTTTTTAGGGTTTTCTACAGTTTTCTAGTGTTTTTAGGGTTTTTAGGTTTTTCTAGGGTTTTTTAGGGTTTTCAAGGATTTTCTAGGATTTTTAGCGTTTTCTTGGATTTTCTAGGGTTTTTAGGGTTTCTAGGGTTTTCTAGGATTTGTTAGGGTTTTCTAGGGTTTTTTAAGGTTTTCTAGGGTTTTCTAGGGTTTTTTAGGGTTTTCTAAGATTTTTTAGGATTTTCAAGGGTTTTTAGGATTTTCTAAGGTTTTCTATGGTTTTTAGGATTTCTAGGGTTTTCTAGGATTTTTTAGGGTTTTCTAGAGTTTTTAGGGTTTTCTAGGGTTTTTAGGGTTTTCTAGGGTTTTCTAGGATTTTTTAGGGTTTTCTAGAGTTTTTATGGTATTTTAGGGTTTTCTTATGTTATCTAGGGTTATCTAGGTTTTTCTAGGGTTTTCTAGGGTTTTCTAGGGTTTTCTAGGGTTTTAGGATTTTCTATGGTTTTCTAGGGTTTTTAGGAATTTTTAGGGTTTTTTTAGAATTTTCTAGGATTTTCTAGGATTTTTTAGAGTTTTCTAGGATTTTTTTTAGGGTTTCTAGGGTATTTTAGTGTTATCTAGGATTTTCTAGGGTTTTTTTGGATTCTCTAGGGTTTCTAGGGTTTTTAGGATTTCTAAGGTTTTCTAGGATTTTTTAGGGTTTTTTTATAGTTTTTAGGGTTTTCTTAAATTTTCTAGGGTTTTCTTTTTCTAGGGTTTTTAGGGTTTTCTAGGGTTTTTTATGGTTTTAGGGTTTTCTAGGGTTTCTAGGGTTTTCTAGGGTTTTTTTAGGGTTTTCTAGGGTTTTTAGGATTTTCTAGGGTTTTTAGGGTTTTCTTGGGTTTTAGGATTTTCTAGGGTTTTCTACAGTTTTCTAGTGTTTTTAGGGTTTTTAGGTTTTTCTAGGATTTTTTAGGGTTTTCAAGGATTTTCTAGGATTTTTAGCGTTTTCTTGGATTTTCTAGGGTTTTTAGGGTTTCTAGGGTTTTCTAGGATTTTTTAGCGTTTTCTAGTGTTTTTTAAGGTTTTCTAGGGTTTTCTAGGGTTTTTTAGGATTTTCTAGGATTTTTTAGGATTTTCTAGGGTTTTTTAGGGTTTTAGGGTTTTCTAGGGTTTCTAGGGTTTTCTAGGGTTTTCAAGGGGTTTTTAGGATTTTTTAGGCTTCTCTAAGGTTCTTAGGGTTTTTAGGGTTTTCTAGGATTTTTAGGGTATTTTAGGGTTATCTAGGGTTATCTAGGGTTTTCTAGGGTCTTTTAGGATTTTCTAGGGTTTTCTAAGGTTTTTAGGGTTTTCTAGGATTTTAGGATTTTCTATGGTTTTCTAGGGTTTTTAGGGTTTCTTGGGGTTTTAAGGTTTTCTAGGGTGTTCTAGGGTTTTTAGGATTTTTTGGATTTTTTAGGTTTTTCTAGGGTTTTTTAGGGTTTTCTAGGGTTTTTAGTGTTTTCTTGGGTTTTCTAGGGTTTTTAGGGTTTCTAGGGTTTTCTAGGATTTTTTAGGGTTTTTCTAGGGTTTTCTAGGGTTTTTTAGGGTTTTAGGATTTTCTAGGGTTTCTAGAGTTTTCTAGGATTTTCAAGGGGGTTTTTAGGGTTTTTTAGGCTTTTCTAGGGTTTTTAGGGTTTTTAGGGTTTTCTAGGATTTTTAGGGTATTTTAGGGTTATCTAGGGTTATCTAGGGTTTTTTAGGGGTTTTTAGGATTTTATACGGTTTTCTAAGGTTTTTAGGGTTTTCTATGGTTTTAGGATTTTCTATGGTTTTCTAGGGTTTTTAGGGATTTCTTGGGTTTTTAAGGTTTTCTAGGGTGTTCTAGGGTTTTTAGGATTTTTTGGGTTTTTAGGGTTTTCAAGGGTTTTTAGGGTTTTCTAGTGTTTTTAGGGTTTTTAGGATTTTCTAAGGTTTTTTAGACTTTTCTAAGGTTTTTTAGGGTTTTCTAGGTTTTATAGGTTTTTCTAGGGTTTTAAGGGTTTTCTAGGGTTTTTTAGGGTTTTCTAGGGTTTTTGGGGTTTTCTAGGGTTTTTAGGGTTTCTAGGATTTTCTAGAATTTTTTAGGGTTTTCTAGGGTTTTTAGGGTATTTTAGGGTCTTTAGGATTTTTTTTGAGTTTTCTAGGATTTTCTACGGTTTTTTAAGGATTTCTAGGGTTTTTAGGATCTTCAAGGATTTCTAAGGGTTTTCTAGATTTTTCAGTTTTTTTCAGAGTTTTCTTGGGTTTTCTACAGTTTTCTAGGGTCTTTTAGGGTTTTCTAGGATTTTCTAGAGTTTTCTAGGGTTTTAGGATTTTCTATGGTTTTCTAGGGTTTTTAGGGATTTCTTGGGTTTTTAGGGTTCTTTTTAGGTTTTTTTGGTTTTCCGGGGTTTTTTGGGTTTTATATAGTTTTTTTTGGGGTTTTTAGGGTTTTCTAAGGTTTTTATCGTTTTCTAGGGTTCTCTAGTGTTTTAGGATTTTCTATGGATTTCTAGGGTTTTTACGGATTTCTTAGGTATTTAGGGTTTTCTAGGGTGTTCTAGGGTTTTATAGGGTTTTCTATGTTTTTTTAGGTTTTTTCGGTTTTCTAGGGTTTTTAGGGTTTTCAAGGGATTTTAGGGTTTTCTAGGATTTTTTTAGCGTTTTTAGGGTTTTTTGGGTTGTCTAGGGTTATCTAGGATTTTTTAGGATTTTTTGAGGGTTTTTTTATGGTTTTTAGGGTTTTCTTGAATTTTCTAGGGTTTTCTTTTTCTAGTGTTTTTTAGGATTTTCTAGGGTTTTCTAGGGTTTTTAGGATTTTCTAGGGTTTCTAGGGTTTTCTATGATTTTTTAGTGTTTTCTAGGGTTTTTAGTGTGTTCTAGGGTTTTTTTATGGTTTTTAGGATTTTCTAGGGTTTCTAGGGTTTTCTAGGGTTATCTAGGGTTTTCTAGGGTTTTTTTAGAATTTTCTAGGATTTTCTAGGGTTTTTAGGGTTTTTTAGGATTTTTAGGGTTTACTAGGGTTTTAGGATTTTCTAGAGTTTTCTACAGTTTTCTAGTGTTTTTAGGGTTTTTAGGTTTTTCTAGGAGTTTTTAGGGTTTTCTAGGGTTTTCTAGGGTTTTTAGGGTTTCTAGGGTTTCTAGGGTTTTCTAGAATTTTTTTGGGTTTTCCAGGGTTTTTAGGGTATGTTAGGGTTTTCTTGTGTTATCTAGGGTTATCTAGGGTTTTCTAGGGTTTTTTTAGGATTTTCTAGGGTTTTCTAGGGTTTTTAGGATTTTCTCGGGTTTTAGGATTTTCTATGGTTTTCTAGGGTTTTTAGGGATTTCTTTGGTTTTTAAGGTTTTCTAGGGTATTCTAGGGTTTTTTTGGATTTTTTGGGTTTTTTAGGGTTTTCAAGGGTTTTTAGGGTTTTCTAGGGTTTTTAGGTTTTTTTAGGGTTTTCTAGGGTTTATTAGGGTTTTCTAAGATTTTTAGGGTTATCTAGGATTTTTTGGGTTTTCAAGCTTTTTTAAGGGTTTTCTAGGGTTTTTTTAGAGTTTTTAGGATTTTTTCGGTTTTCTAGGGTTTTTAGGGTTTTCAAGGGTTTTAGGGTTTTCTAGGATTTTTTAGGGTTTTTTTATGGTTTTTATGGTTTTTTGGGTTTTTCTTGGGTTTTCTAGGATTTTTAGGGTTTTCTGGGGTTTTCTTGTGTTATCTAGGGTTATCTAGGATTTTCTTGGGTTTTTTAGGATTGTCTAGGGTTTTTAGGATTTTCTATGGTTTTCTAGGGGTTTTAGGGATTTTTAGGGTTTTTAGGTTTTTTTGTTTTCTAGGGTTTTTTTAGATTTTATATGGTTTTTTTGGGTTTTCTAGGGTTTTCTAGGGTTTTTTAGCGTTTTCTAGGGTTTATTAGGGTTTTCTAAAGTTTTTACGGTTTTCTAG
>NW_027255452.1:364856-389441 GCF_003086295.3 Arachis hypogaea | reverse complement strand
TTTTTAGGGTTTTTTAGGTTTTCAGGTTTTTTGGGTTTTCTAGGATTTTTAGGGTTTTTCTAGGGTTTTTGGTTTCTAGGGTTTTTAGGATTTTTAGGGTTTTTAGGTTTTAGGGTTTTTAGGATTTTTAGGGTTTTCTAGGTTTTCTAGGGTTTTTAGGTTTCTAGGGTTTTCTAGGGTTTTTAGGGTTTTTAGGATTTTCTAGGGTTTTTAGGTTTTCTAGGGTTTTCTAGATTTTTTAGGTTTTTAGGTTTTCTAGGTTTTAGGGTTTTCTAGGTTTCTAGGGTTTTTTAGGGTTTTCTAGGGTTTTTAGGGTTTTTAGGATTTTCTAGGGTTTAGGTTTTTAGGGTTTCTAGGGTTTCTAGGTTTTTTAGGGTTTTCTAGGGTTTTTAGGGTTCTAGGGTTTTCTTTTTCTAGGGTTTCTAGTTTTCTAGGGTTTTTTAGGGTTTTCTAGGGTTTTTAGGTTTTAGGATTTTCTAGGGTTTTTAGGATTTTTAGGGTTTTCTTTTTAGGATTTTTTTTTTTTCTAGGATTTTTAGGGTTTTATGGTTTTTTTTTCTAGGGTTTTTCTAGGGTTTTTTAGGTTTTCTAGGGTTTTTAGGATTTCTAGGTTTTTAGGATTTTCTAGGATTTTAGGGTTTTTTATTGGTTTTTAGGATTCTAGATTTTTAGGGTTTTTAGGGTTTTAGGTTTTTTTTAGTTTTTAGGTTTTCTAGGGATTTTTAGGGTTTCTAGGATTTCTAGGTTTTTAGGGTTTTCTAGGTTTTTAGGGTTTTTAGGTTTCTAGGGTTTTTAGGGTTCTAGGTTTTTCTAGGATTTTCTAGTTTTTAGGGTTTTCTAGGTTTTTAGGGTTTCTAGGATTTTTAGGTTTTTAGGGTTTCTGGTTTTAGGGTTTTTAGGGTTTTCTAGGTTTTTAGGATTTTCTAGGGTTTCTAGGTTTTTAGGTTTTCTAGTTTTCTAGGTTTTTTAGGGTTTTTTTAGGGTTTTTAGGGTTTTAGATTTTCTAGGGTTTCTAGGTTTTAGGGTTTTTGGTTTTTAGGGTTTTATTTTTTGGTTTTTAGGTTTTTCTTTTCTTTTAGGGTTTTTAGGATTTTTAGGTTTTTTTTTGGTTTTTAGGGTTTTCTAGGTTTTTTTAGGTTTTTAGGGTTTTCTAGGATTTCTAGGGTTTCTAGGTTTTTAGGTTTCTAGGTTTTCTTAGGTTTTTTAGGTTTTCTAGGTTTTTTAGTTTTTCTAGGTTTTTAGGGTTTCTAGGTTTTTAGGTTTTCTAGGTTTTTTAGGTTTTCTAGGTTTTAGGGTTTCTAGGGTTTTCTAGGGTTTTTAGGGTTTTCTAGTTTTTAGGATTTTCTAGGGTTTTTTTAGGTTTTTAGATTTTTAGGGTTTTTTTAGGGTTTTCTAGGGTTTTAGGGTTTTTCTAGGGTTTTCTAGGTTTTTAGGATTTTCTAGGTTTTTAGGGTTTTTCTAGGTTTTTAGGGTTTTTTAGGTTTTCTAGGGTTTTCTAGGTTTTCTAGGGTTTTCTAGGGTTTTTAGGGTTTCTAGGGTTTTTAGGGTTTTCTAGGTTTTCTAGATTTTCTAGGTTTTTAGGGTTTTTAGGATTTTCTAGGGTTTTTTAGGGTTTAGGGTTTTTTAGGTTTTTTTTTCTAGGTTTTTTAGGGTTTTAGGTTTTTTATTTTCTAGGTTTTTAGGTTTAGGTTTTAGGGTTTTCTAGGGTTTTTAGGGTTTTTCTAGGATTTTAGGGTTTTTCTAGGGTTTAGGTTTTCTAGGTTTTAGGGTTTTCTAGTTTTCTTTTTTTAGGGTTTTTAGGTTTTCTAGGTTTTCTAGGGTTTTTAGGGTTTTAGGGTTTTCTAGGTTTTCTAGGGTTTTTAGGGTTTTTTTTGTTTTTTAGGTTTTTAGGGTTTTTAGGGTTTCTAGGTTTTAGGGTTTTTTAGGGTTTTCTAGGGTTTTCTGGTTTTCTAGGGTTTTTAGGGTTTTAGGTTTTCTAGGGTTTTAGGATTTTCTAGGTTTTTCTAGGGTTTTCTAGGGTTTTTTTTTTTTTTTTTTTTTAGGGTTTTTCTTGGTTTTTGGTTTTTTTAGGGTTTTTTGGGTTTTCTTTTAGGGTTTTTTTTTCTAGGGTTTTTCTTTTAGGGAGTTTTCTAGGGTTTTTAGAGGATTTTAAGGGTGTTTTCTAGGAGTTTTTTTTGTGTCTTTTAGGATTTTCTAGCGGTTTTTAATTAAGGGATTTTAGGTTTTTCTATGGTTTTCTAGGGTTTTTAGGATTTTTGGGTTTTTAGGGTTTCTAGGGTTTTAGGTTTTTAGGTTTTTTGATTTCTAGGATTTTCTTAGGTTTTTCTAGGGTTTCTAGGGTTTTGGGTTTTTAGGATTTTTTACGTTTTTAGGGTTTTTAGGGTTTCTAGAATTAGGGTTTCTAGGATTTCTAGGTTTTCTAGTTTAAGGGTTTTCTAGGATTTTTTAGGGTTTTCTAGGTTTCTAGGTTTTGGTTTCTAGAGTTTTCAGTATTTCTAGGATTTTTTTAGGTTTTTAGCTTTTCTAGGGTTTTTGGGTTTTTAGGGTTTTCTAGAATTTTTAGGGTTTTTTAGGTTATCTAGGGTTATCTAGGGTTTTTAGGTTTTTGGATTTCTAGTTTTTAGTTTTTAGGTTTCTAGGTTTCTAGGATTTTTAGGATTTTCTAGGTGGGTTTTTAGGGTTTTAGGTTTTTATGGTTTTCTATGTTTTTGGGTTTTTAGGTTTCTAGGGTTTTCTAGGATTTTAGGATTTTCTAGAGTTTTTAGGGTATTTTAGGGTTTTTAGGATTTTTTTTGAGTTTCTAAGATTTTCTAGGTTTTTTAGGGATTTCTAGGGTTTTTAGGATCTTCTAGGATTTTTAAGGGTTTTCTAGATTTTTCGGGTTTTTTCAGGGTTTTCTAGGATTTTCTAGGTTTTCTAAGGTTTTAGGATTTTCTATGTTTTCTAGGGTTTTTAGGATTTTCTAGCATTTTATAGGGTTTTCTAGGGTTTTCTTGGTTTTTTAGGATTTTCTAGGTTTTCTAGAATTTTCTAGGGGTTTCTAGGGTTTCTAGGGTTTTAGGGTTTTTAGGGTTTTCTAGGGTTTTAGGGTATTCTAGGGTTTTCTAGGGTTTTTAGGGTTTTCTAGAGTTTTTTAGGGTTTTTGTTTTTTAGGGTTTTCTATAGTTTTTTAGGGATTTTAGGGTTTTCTAGGGTTTTCTAGGATTTTTAGGTCTTCTAGGGTTTTTAGGTTTTAGGGTTTTTAGGATTTTTTAGTTTTCTAGGATTTTCTAGGGTTTTTTAGGGTTTTAGGTTTCTAGGGGTTTTTAGGGTTTTAGGATTTCTAGGGTTTTAGGGTTTTTTAGGGTTTTCTAGGTTTTAGGTTTTTCTAGGATTTTTTAGGTTTTTTGTTTTCTAGGTTTTTAGGGATTCTAGGATTTTCTAGGGTTTTTTTTTAGTGTTTTCTAGGTTTTTATGGTTTTCTAGGTTTTTTAGGGCTTTAGGGTTTTTAGGGTTTCTAGGTTTTTAGTGTTTTATAGGATTTTCTAGGATTTTTGGGGTTTCTAGGATTTTTTAGGGTTTTTTAGGGTTTTCTAGGATTCTAGGGTTTTCTAGGTTTTTAGGGTTTTTTAGGCTTTTCAAGGTTTTTAGGATTTTTAGTTTTTTAGGATTTTTATATTTTTGGTTATCTAGGGTTATCTTGGGTTTCTACGGTTTTTTAGGATTTTAGGGTTTTTAAGGTTTTTGGGGTTTTCTAGGATTTTTTAGGGATTTTTAGGGTTTTCTAGGGTTTTAGGGTTTTCTAGACTGGGTTTTTAGGTTTTTGTTTCTAGGGTTTAGATTTTCTTGGTTTTTAGGGTTTTTTAGGTTTTTAGGTTTTTTTGGGTTTTTAGGTTTTTTTAGGGTTATCTAGGTTTTTCTAGGTTTTTTAGGATTTTCTAGGGTTTTAGGGTTTTGTATGATTTTCTTGGGTTTTTAGGGATTTTTAGGGTTTTCTTGGTTTTTAGTTTTTTTTTTTTCTAGGATTTTTAGGGGTTTATATGGTTTTTTGGGTTTTCTAGGATTTTCTAGGGTTTTTTAGCGTTTCTAGGGTTTATTAGAATTTTCTATGGTTTACGATTTTCTAGGATTTTTAGGGTTTTTTAGGGTTTTCAAGGTTTTTAGGGATTTCTAGGATTTTTAGGGTTTTTAGGGTTTCATGGTTTCTTAGGTTTTTTAGGATTTTCTAGGGTTTTTAGGGTTTTCTAGGATTCTAGGGTTTTTTAGGTTTTCTAGGATTTAGGGTTTTTAGGATTTTTGGGTTTTTTTTTCTAGGTTTTCTAAGTTTTCTAGAATTTTTGGGTTTTCTAGGATTTTTAGGTTTTCTAGGGTTTTTTTTAGGGTTTTCTTGGATTTCTAGGGTTTTCTAGGGTTTTTTAGGGTTTTTTAGGATTTCTAGGGTTTTCTAGGATTTTTTATGGTTTTGTCGGGTTTTTAGTGTATTTTAGGATTTTCTAGGATTTTCTAGGGTTTTCTAGGGTTTTAGGATTTTCTATGGTTTTCTAGGTTTTTTAGGGATTTCTTGGATTTTCTAGGGTTTTTTAGGTTTTTTTGGGTTTTATATGGTTTTTTGGGTTTTCTAGGCTTTTCTAGGGTTTTTTAGGGTTTTCTAGGCTGTTTTAAGGTTTTTACAGTTTTTGGATTTTCTAGGGTTTTCTAGGGTTTTTTTATGATTTTTTAGGGTTTTATATGGGTTTTCTGGGTTTTCTAGGGTTTTCTGTGGTTTTTTAGGGTTTTCTAGGTTTTATTAGTTTTTTCTATGGTTTTTAGGGTTATCAAGGATTTTTTAGGGTTTTCTAGGATTTTTTAGGGTTTTCTAGGATTTTTAGGGTTTTCTATGGTCTTCTAGGGTTTTTAGGGTTTTCTATAGTTTTTAGGATTTCTAGGATTTTTTTAGGGTTTTTAGGATTTTCTAGGTTTTTTAGGGTTTTCTAGAGTTTTTAGGGTATTCTAGGGTTTTCTAGGGTTTTCTAGAATTTTCTAGTTTTTAGGGTTTCCTTAGGTTTTTGGGTGTTTTAGGGTTTTTAGGGTATTTTAGGGTTTTCGAGGGTTTTTTGGGTTTTATATGGTTTTCAAGGGTTTTTTAGGGTTTTCTATGGTTTTCTAGGTATTTCCAGCGTTTTCTAGGATTTTTAGGTTTTTCTAGAATTCTCTAGTGTTTTCTTGGATTTTCTTGGGTTTTCTAGGGTTTTTTAGAGTTTTTAGGGTTTTTAGGATTTTTTTGAGTTTTCTAGGATTTTTTAGGGTTTTTTAGGGATTTCTAGGGTTTTTAGGATCTTCTAGATTTTTTAAGGTTTTCTAGGTTTTTTCGGTTTTTTTGAGTTTTTTAGGGTTTTCTAGAGTTTTCTATGTTTTTAGGGTTTTCTATGATTTTTAGGTTTTTAGGGTTTTTTAGGATTTTTTAGGGTTTTTTAGGATTTTCTAGGGTTTTTAGGTTTTCTAAGGTTTTAGTGTTTTATAGGATTTTTTAGGGTTTTCTAGGATTTTTTAGGGTTTTCTAGGGTTTTCTAGAGTTTTCTACGATTTTTAGGGTTTTTAGTGTTTCTAGGATTTTCTAGGTTTTTAGTTTATTAGGTTTTCTAGGGTTTTATAGGTTTTTCTAGGGTTTTAAGGGTTTTCTAGGGTTTCTAGGGTTTACTTGGATTTTTAGGATTTACTATGGTTTTTCTAGGGTTTTCTAGGGGGTTTCTAGGGTTTTTAGGGTATTCTAGGATTTTCTAGGGTTTTTAGGTTTTTTTAGGGTTTTCTAGGGTTTCCAGGGTTTTCTAGGCTTTTTTAGGCTTTCTAGGGTTTTTAGGGTTTCTAATAATTTTAGGGTATTTTAGGGTTATCTAAGGTTTTCTAGGGTTTTTTAGGACTTTCTAGGGTTTTCTAGGTTTTTAGGTTTTCTATGGTTTTTAGGATTTTCAAGGTTTTCTAGGGTTTTTAGGGATTTCTTGGGTTTTTAGGATTTTTTGGGTTTTTTAGGGTTTTCAGGGTTTTTGGGTTTTCTAGGTTTTTAGGGTTTTTAGGATTTTCTGGGTTTTTAGGTTTTTATGGTTTTTAGGATTTTCTAGGGTTTTTAGGGTATTTTTAGGGTTTTAGGATTTTTTTTAATTTTCTAGGTTTTTCTGGGTTTTTTTAGGGATTTCTAGGATTTTTAGGATCTTTTAGGATTTTTAGGTTTTCTAGATTTTTCGGGTTTTTTTAGATTTTCTAGATTTTTAGGGATTTTAGGATTCTCTATGGTTTTCTAGGGTTTTCTAGGGTTTTTTAGGGTTTTCTAGGATTTTTAGGGTTTTCTAGAGTTTTCTAGGGTTTTTAGGGTTTCTAGGGTTTTCTAGGATTTTTAGGGTTTTCTTGGGTTTTTAGGGTTTTTAGTTTTTTTTGGTTTTAGATTTTTTAGGGTTTTTATTTTATTTTCTAGGGTTTTTTTTTTTTTTTTTTTTTTTTTTTTTTTTTTTTTTTGTTTTTTTTTTTTTTTTTGGTTTTTTTGGGTTTTCCAGGTTTTCTAGGGTTTTTTAGCGTTTTCTAGGGTTTTTTATTGTTTTCTAGGATTTTTAGGGTTTTCTAGAATTCTCTAGTATTTTCTTGGATTTTCTTGGGTTTTTTAGGTTTTTTTTAGGGTTTTTAGGGTTTTTAGGATTTTTTTGAGTTTTCTAGGATTTTTTAAAGTTTTCTATGGTTTTTTAGGGTTTTCTAGGATTTTCTAGGGTTTTCTTGGGTTTTAGGATTTTCTATCGTTTTCTAGGGTTTTTAGGGATTTCTTGGGTTTTCCATGATTTTTTTAGGTTTTTATAGTTTTCCAGGGATTGTTTTTGGGTTTTATATGATTTTTTTGGGTTTTCTAGGATTTTCTAGGGTTTTTAGGGTTTTTAGGGTTTTAGGATTTTTAAGGTTTTAGGATTTTCTAGGGTTTTTAGGGTTTTTAGGGTTTTTAGTGTTTTTAGGGTTTTTAGGTTTTTCTAGGGTTTTAAGGGTTTTCTAGGGTTTTTAGGGTTTTCTTGGGTTTTTTAGGATTTACTAGGCTTTTCTTGGGTTTTCTAGGGGTTTCTAGGATTTTTAGGATTTTCTAGGGTTTTCTATGGTTTTTAGGATATTTTAGGATTTTCTAGGATTTTTAGGATTTTTTAGGGTTTTTAAGGGTTTTATGGTTTTCTAGGATTTTTAGGGTTTTTAGGGTTTTCTAGGGGTTTCTAGGGTTTTCTAGGATTTTTAATGGTTTTCTATTGTTTTTTAGGGTATTTTAGGGTTTTCTTGTGTTATCTAGGGTTATCTAGGGTTTATGGTTTAGGGTTTAGGGTTTAGGATTTTCTATGGTTTTCTAGGGTTTTTAGGGTTTTCTAGGGTTTTCTAGGATTTTTAGGGTTTTCTAGGGTTTTTTTAGGGATTTTTAGCGTTTTTAGGATCTTCTAGAATTTTTAAGGGTTTTCTAGGATTTTTGGGTTTTTTAGGATTTTTGGGTTTTTTAGGGTTTTCAAGGGTTTTTAGGGTTTTCTAGTGTTTTTAGGGTTTTTAAGATTTTCTAGGGTTTTCTAGGGTTTTATAGGTTTTTCTAGGATTTTAAGAGTTTTCTACGGTTTTTAGGGTTTTTAGGATTTTCTAAGGTTTTTAGGGTATTTTAGGGTTTTTAGGATTTTTTTTAGTTTTCAAGGATTTTCTATGGTTTTTTTGGGAGTTCTTGGATTTTTACGATCTTTTAGGATTTTTAAGGGTTTTCTAGATTTTTCGGGTTTTTTTAAAGTTTTCTAGGGTTTTCTAGCGTTTTTTAGGGTTTTCTAGGGTTTTAGGATTTTCTATGGTTTTCAAGGGTTTCTAGGGTTTTTTAGGGATTTCTAGGGTTTTCTAGGGTTTTTAGGGTTTTCTTGGGTTTTCTAGGGTTTTTGGGGTTTTCTAGGGTTTTCTAGGATTTTTAGGGTTTTCTAGGGTTTTTAGAGTATTTTAGGGTTTTTAGGATTTTTTTTGAGTTTTTTAGGATTTTCTAGGGTTTTTTAGGGATTTTTAGGGTTTTTAGGATCTTCTAGGATTTTTAAGGGTTTTCTAGGATTTTTGGGTTTTTTAGGATTTTTGGGTTTTTTAGGGTTTTCAAGGGTTTTTAGGGTTTTCTAGTGTTTTTAGGGTTTTTAGGATTTTCTAGGGTTTTCTAGGGTTTTATAGGTTTTTCTAGGATTTTAAGGGTTTTCTACGGTTTTTAGGGTTTTTAGGATTTTCTAAGGTTTTTAGGGTATTTTAGGGTTTTTAGGATTTTTTTTTAGTTTTCAAGGATTTTCTATGGTTTTTTAGGGATTTCTTGGATTTTTACGATCTTTTAGAATTTTTAAGGGTTTTCTAGATTTTTCGGGTTTTTTTAAAGTTTTCTAGGGTTTTCTAGCATTTTTTAGGGTTTTCTAGGGTTTTAGGATTTTCTATGGTTTTCAAGGGTTTCTAGGGTTTTTTAGGGTTTTTTAGGGTTTTCTAGGGTTTTAGGATTTTCTTGGGTTTTCTAGGGATTTTAGGGTTTCTAGGGTTTTCTAGGATTTTTTAGGGTTTTTTAGGGGTTTTAGGGTATTTTAGGGTTTTCTTGTGTTATCTAGGGTTATCTAGGTTTTCTAGGGTTTTTTAGGATTTTCTAGGTTTTTCTAAGGTTTTTAGGGTTTTCTAGGGTTTTAGGATTTTCTATGCTTTTCTAGGGTTTTTAGAGTTTTTAGAATTTTCTTGGGTTTTTAGTTGTTTTTTGTTTTCTACGGTTTTTTAGGGTTTTATATGGTTTTTTTGGGTTTTCCAGGGTTTTCTAGGGTTTTTAGCATTTTCTAGGGTTTATCAGGATTTTCTAAGGTTTTTACAGTTTTCTAGGTTTTTAGGGTTTTTAGGTTTTCTAAGATTTTTAGGCTTTTCTTGGATTATTTAGGATTTTCTAGGGTTTTCTCTGATTTTCTTGGATTTTTTAGAGTTTTCTTGGGTTTTTAGGGTTTTCTAGGGTTTTTTAGGGTTTTCTAGGGTTTCTAGGGTTTTCCAGGGTTTTCTAGGGTTTTCTAGGGTTTTTTGGGGTTTTCTAGGATTTTTTAGGGATTTTTAGGGTTTTCTAGGGTTTTAGGGTTTTCTAGGATTTCTAGGATTTTCTAGGGTTTTTTAGGGTTTTCTAGGGTTTTCTAGGGGTTTTAGGATTTTCTTGGGTTTTATAGGGTTTTTAGGGTTTCTAGGGTTTTCTAGGATTTTTTTGGTTTTCTAGGGTTTTTAGGGGTATTTTAGGGTTTTCTTGTGTTATCTAGGGTTATCTAGGTTTTCTAGGGTTTTTTAGGATTTTCTAGGGTTTTAGGGTTTTGTATGATTTTCTTGGTTTTTAGGGATTTTTAGGGTTTTCTTGGGATTTTAGATTTTTTTTTGTTTTCTAGGATTTTTAGGGGTTTATATGGTTTTTTTGGGTTTTCTAGGATTTTCTAGGGTTTTTTAGCGTTTCTTAGGGTTTATTAGAATTTTCTATGGTTTTTACGATTTTCTAGGATTTTTAGGGTTTTTTAGGGTTTTCAAGGGTTTTTAGGGATTTCTAGGATTTTTTAGGGTTTTTAGGGTTTTCATGGTTTTCTTAGGTTTTTTAGGATTTTCTAGGGTTTTTAGGGTTTTCTAGGGGATTCTAGGGTTTTTAGGGTTTTCTAGGATTATTAGGGTTTTTAGGATTTTCTGGGGTTTTTTGGGTATTCTAGATTTTCTAGATTTTCTAGGAATTTTTGGGTTTTCTAGGATTTTTAGGGTTTTCTAGGGTTTTTTAGAGTTTTAGGGTTTTCTAGGATTTCTAGGGTTTTCTAGGGTTTTTTAGGGTTTTTTAGGATTTCTAGGGTTTTCTAGGATTTTTTATGGTTTTGTCGGGTTTTTAGTGTATTTTAGGATTTTCTAGGATTTTCTAGGGTTTTCTAGGGTTTTAGGATTTTCTATGGTTTTCTAGGTTTTTTAGGGATTTCTTGGATTTTCTAGGGTTTTTTAGGTTTTTTTGGGTTTTATATGGTTTTTTGGGTTTTCTAGGATTTTCTAGGGTTTTTTAGGGTTTTCTAGGCTGTTTTAAGGTTTTTACAGTTTTTGGATTTTCTAGGGTTTTTAGGGTTTTTTTATGATTTTTTGGTTTTCTAAGATTTTTTAGGGTTTTATATGGGTTTTCTGGGTTTTCTAGGGTTTTCTGTGGTTTTTTAGGGTTTTCTAGGTTTTATTAGTTTTTTCTATGGTTTTTAGGGTTATCAAGGATTTTTTAGGGTTTTCTAGGATTTTTTAGGGTTTTCTAGGATTTTTTAGGGTTTTCTATGGTCTTCTAGGGTTTTTAGGGTTTTCTATAGTTTTTAGGATTTTCTAGGATTTTTTTAGGGTTTTTTAGGATTTTCTAGGGTTTTTTAGGGTTTTCTAGAGTTTTTAGGGTATTCTAGGGTTTTCTAGGGTTTTCTAGAATTTTCTAGTTTTTAGGGTTTTCTTAGGTTTTTGGGTGTTTTAGGGTTTTTAGGGTATTTTAGGGTTTTCGAGGGTTTTTTGGGTTTTATATGGTTTTCAAGGGTTTTTAGGGTTTTCTATGGTTTTCTAGGTATTTCCAGCGTTTTCTAGGATTTTTAGGTTTTCTAGAATTCTCTAGTGTTTTCTTGGATTTTCTTGGGTTTTCTAGGGGTTTTTAGAGTTTTTAGGGTTTTTAGGATTTTTTTGAGTTTTCTAGGATTTTTTAGGGTTTTTTAGGGATTTCTAGGGTTTTTAGGATCTTCTAGAATTTTTAAGGGTTTTCTAGGTTTTTTCGGTTTTTTTGAGTTTTTTAGGGTTTTCTAGAGTTTTCTATGGTTTTTTAGTTTTCTATGATTTTTAGGGTTTTCTAGGGTTTTTTAGGATTTTTTAGGGTTTTTTAGGATTTTCTAGGGTTTTTAGAGTTTTCTAAGGTTTTTAGTGTTTTATTTTTTTAGGGTTTTCTAGGATTTTTTAGGGTTTTCTAGGGTTTTCTAGAGTTTTCTACGATTTTTAGGGTTTTTAGTGTTTTCTAGGATTTTCTAGGGTTTTTAGTGTTATTAGGGTTTTCTAGGGTTTTATAGGTTTTTCTAGGGTTTTAAGGGTTTTCTAGGGTTTCCTAGGGTTTACTTGGATTTTTTAGGATTTACTATGGTTTTTCTAGGGTTTTCTAGGGGGTTTCTAGGGTTTTTAGGGTATTCTAGGATTTTCTAGGGTTTTTTAGGTTTTTTTAGGGTTTTCTAGGGTTTCCAGGGTTTTCTAGGCTTTTTTAGGCTTTTCTAGGGTTTTTAGGGTTTCTAATAATTTTAAGGGTATTTTAGGGTTATCTAAGGTTTTCTAGGGTTTTTTAGGACTTTCTAGGGTTTTCTAAGGTTTTTAGGGTTTTCTATGGTTTTAGGATTTTCAAAGGTTTTCTAGGGTTTTTAGGGATTTCTTGGGTTTTTAGGATTTTTTGGGTTTTTTAGGGTTTTCAAGGGTTTTTGGGTTTTCTAGTGTTTTTAGGGTTTTTAGGATTTTCTGGGGTTTTGTACGGTTTTTATGGTTTTTAGGATTTTCTAGGGTTTTTAGGGTATTTTAGGGGTTTTAGGATTTTTTTTTTAGTTTTCTAGGTTTTTCTAGGGTTTTTTAGGGATTTCGAGGATTTTTACGATCTTTTAGGATTTTTAAGTGTTTTCTAGATTTTTCGGGTTTTTTTAGATTTTCTAGGGTTTTCTAGCATTTTTTAGGATTTTAGGTTTCTCTATGGTTTTCTAGGGTTTCTAGGGTTTTTTAGGGTTTTCTAGGATTTTTAGGGTTTTCTAGAGTTTTCTAGGGTTTTTAGGGTTTCTAGGGTTTTCTAGGATTTTTTAGGGTTTTCTTGGGATTTTAGGGTATTTTAGGGTTTTCTTGTGTTATCTAGTGTTATCTAGATTTTTCTAGGGTTTTTTAGGATTTTAGGATTTTCTAGGGTTTTAGGATTTTCTTTTCTAGGGTTTTTAGGGATTTTTAGGATTTTCCTGGGTTTTTAGGTTTTTTTTTGTTTTCTTGGGTTTTTTAGGGTTTTATATGGTTTTTTTGGGTTTTCCAGGGTTTCTAGGGTTTTTTAGCGTTTTCTAGGGTTTATTAGGATTTTCTAAGGTTTTTACAGTTTTCTAGGTTTTTTAGGGTTTTTAGGGTTTTCTATGATTTTTTAGGGTTTTTAGGTTTTCTAGGGTTTTTAGGGTTTCTTGGATTCTTTAGGATTTTCTAGGGTTTTCAAGGATTTTCTAGGGGTTTCTAGGATTTTTATGGTTTTCTAGGGGTTTTTGGGATTTTCTAGGATTTTTTAGGATTTTCTAGGGTTATTTAGGGTTTTAGGGTTTTCTAGAATTTCTAAGGTTTTCTAGGGTTTTCTAGGGTTTTCTAGGATTTTTAGGGTTTTCTAGGGTTTTCTAGGGTTTTTAGGGTATTTTAGGGTATTTAGGATTTTTTTGAGTTTTCTAAGATTTTCTAGAATTTTTAGGGATTTTTAGGGTTTTAGGATCTTGTAGAATTTTTAAGGGTTTTCTAGATTTTTTGGGTTTTTTTAGAGTTTTCTTGGATTTTCTAGTGTATTTTAGGGTTTTCTAGGATTTTCTAGGGTTTTAGGATTTTCTATGGTTTTCTAGGATTTTTTTAGGTTTTTTTTGGTTTTCCAGGATTTTTTGGGTTTTATACGTTTTTTTTTATTTTCTATGGTTTTTTAGGGTTTTTTAAGGTTTATTAGGGTTTTCTATGGTTTTTAGGGTTATCTAGGATTTTTTAGGGTATTCTAGGGATTTTAGGATCTTCTAGGATTTTTAAGGGTTTTCTAGATTTTTCGGATTTTTTTTAGGGTTTTCTTGGATTTTCTAGGATTTTCTATGGTTTTCTAGGGTTTTTAGGGATTTCTTGGGTTTTCTAGGGTTTTTTTAGGTTTTTTTGGGTAAATATGTTTTTTTAGGGTTTTTTAGTTTTTTAGGATTTTTTAGGGTTTTATATGGTTTTTTTGGGTTTTTTAGGGTTTTCTGGGGTTTTTAGGGTTTTTTTAGGGTTTTTAGGATTTTCTAGGGTTTTAGGATTTTCTATGGTTTTCTAGGATTTTTAGGGTTTTCTAGGGTTTTCTAGGATTTTTAGGGTTTTCTAGGGTTTTCTAGGGTTTTTAGGGTTTTTAGGATTTTCTATGGTTTTTAGGGGTTTCTAGAGTTTTCTAGGGTTTTTAGGGTTTTCTATGATTTTTTAGGGTTTTTAGGGTTTTCTAGGGTTTTTAGGGTTTTCTTGGATTTCTTAGGATTTTCTAGGGTTTTCTAGGATTTTCTAGGGGTTTCTAGGGTTTTTAGGGTTTTATAGGGTTTTTAGGGTTTTTTAGGGTTTTTAGTGTTTTCTAGGATTTTAGGGTTTTTTAGGGTTTTTTAGGGTTTTCGAGGGTTTCTAGGGTTTTTAGGATTTTCTAGGGTTTTTTACAATTTTCTAGTGTTTTTAGGGTTTTTAGGTTTTTCTAGGGTTTTTTAGGGTTTTCTAGAGTTTTCTAAGGTTTTCCTGGGTTTTCTAGGGTTTTTAGTTTTTTCTTGTATTTTTAGGGTTTTCTAGGTTTTTAGGTATTTTAGGGTTTTCTTGTGTTATCTAGGGTTATCTAGGTTTTCTAGGATTTTCTAGGATTTTCTAGGGTTTTCTAAGGTTTTTAGGGTTTTCTAGGGTTTTAGGATTTTCTATGGTTTTCTAGGGTTTTTAGGGATTTTTAGGGTTTTCTAGGGTTTTCTAGGGGTTTTTAGGGTTTTTAGAGTTTTCTTGGATTTTCTAGGATTTTCTAGGGTTTTCTAGGGTTTTCTAGGGGTTTTTAGGGTTTTTAGGATTTTTTACGGTTTTTAGGGTTTTTAGGGTTTTCTAGAATTTTTAGGGTATTCTAGGATTTTCTAGGGTTTTCTAGGTTTTAAGGGTTTTCTAGGATTTTTTAGGGTTTTCTAGGGTTTCTAGGGTTTTCTAGGATTTGCTAGAGTTTTCAGTATTTTCTAGGATTTTTTTAGGGTTTTTAAAGCTTTTCTAGGGTTTTTAGGGTTTTTAGGGTTTTCTATGAATTTTTAGGGTATTTTAGGGTTATCTAGGGTTTTCTAGGGTTTTTTAGGATTTCCTAGGGTTTTTAAGGTTTTTAGGGTTTCTAGGGTTTTCTAGGATTTTTTAGGATTTTCTAGGGTTTTTAGGGTTTTCTAGGGTTTTAGGCTTTTCTATGGTTTTCTAGTGTTTTTAGGGATTTTTAGGGTTTTCTAGGGTTTTCTAGGATTTTTAGGATTTTCTAGAGTTTTTAGGGTATTTTAGGGTTTTTAGGATTTTTTTTTGAGTTTTCTAAGATTTTCTAGGGTTTTTTAGGGATTTCTAGGGTTTTTAGGATCTTCTAGGATTTTTAAGGGTTTTCTAGATTTTTCGGGTTTTTTCAGGGTTTTCTAGGATTTTCTAGGGTTTTCTAAGGTTTTAGGATTTTCTATGGTTTTCTAGGGTTTTTAGGATTTTCTAGCATTTTATAGGGTTTTCTAGGGTTTTCTTGGGTTTTTAGGATTTTCTAGGGTTTTCTAGAATTTTCTAGGGGTTTCTAGGGTTTCTAGGGTTTTTAGGGTTTTTAGGGTTTTCTAGGGTTTTTAGGGTATTCTAGGGTTTTCTAGGGTTTTTAGGGTTTTCTAGAGTTTTTTAGGGTTTTTAGGGTTTTCTAGGATTTTTAGGGTCTTCTAGGGTTTTTAGGGTATGTTAGGGTTTTTAGGATTTTTTTAGTTTTTAGGTTTTCTAGGGTTTTTTAGGGATTTCTAGGGTTTTCTAGGGTTTTTAGGGTTTATAGGATTTTCTAGGGTTTTTAGGGTTTTTAGGGGTTTCTAGGGTTTTCTAGGGTTTTTAGGTTTTTCTAGGATTTTATAGGGTTTTTAGGGTTTTCTAGGGTTTTCTTGGATTTTTTAGGATTTTCTAGGGTTTTCTAGAATTTCCTAGGGTTTCTAGTGTTTTTAGGGTTTTCTAGGGTTTTTAGGGTTTTTAGTGTTTTCTAGGGTTTTTAGGGTATTCTAGGATTTTCTAGGGTTTTCTAGGGTTTTTAGTGTTTTCTAGGGTTTTTATGGTTTTCTAGGGTTTTTTAGGGCTTTAGGGTTTTTTAGGGGTTTCTAGGGTTTTTAGTGTTTTATAGGATTTTCTAGGATTTTTTGGGGTTTTCTAGGATTTTTTAGGGTTTTTTAGGGTTTTCTAGGATTTCTAGGGTTTTCTAGGGATTTTTTAGGGTTTTTTAGGCTTTTCAAGGGTTTTTAGGATTTTTAGTGTTTTCTAGGATTTTTAGGGTATTTTAGGGTTATCTAGGGTTATCTAGGGTTTTCTACGGTTTTTTAGGATTTCTAGGGTTTTTTAAGGTTTTTGGGGTTTTCTAGGATTTTTTAGGGATTTTTAGGGTTTTCTAGGGTTTTAGGGTTTTCTAGGATTTTCTAGGGTTTTTTAGGGTTTTCTAGGGTTTTCTAGGGGTTTTAGGATTTTCTTGGGTTTTATAGGGTTTTTAGGGTTTCTAGGGTTTTCTAGGATTTTTTTGGGTTTTCTAGGGTTTTTAGGGGTATTTTAGGGTTTTCTTGTGTTATCTAGGGTTATCTAGGTTTTTCTAGGGTTTTTTAGGATTTTCTAGGGTTTTAGGGTTTTGTATGATTTTCTTGGGTTTTTAGGGATTTTTAGGGTTTTCTTGGGATTTTAGATTTTTTTTTTGTTTTCTAGGATTTTTAGGGGTTTATATGGTTTTTTTGGGTTTTCTAGGATTTTCTAGGGTTTTTTGGCATTTCCTAGGGTTTATTAGAATTTTCTATGGTTTTTACGATTTTCTAGGATTTTTAGGGTTTTTTAGGGTTTTCAAGGGTTTTTAGGGATTTCTAGGATATTTTAGGGTTTTTAGGGTTTTCATGGTTTTCTTAGGTTTTTTAGGATTTTCTAGGGTTTTTTAGGGTTTTCTAGGGGATTCTAGGGTTTTTAGGGTTTTCTAGGATTATTAGGGTTTTTAGGATTTTCTGGGGTTTTTTGGGTATTCTAGGATTTTCTAGGATTTTCTAGGAATTTTTTGGGTTTTCTAGGATTTTTAGGGTTTTCTAGGGTTTTTTAGAGTTTTAGGGTTTTCTCGGATTTCTAGGGTTTTCTAGGGTTTTTTAGGGTTTTTTAGGATTTCTAGGGTTTTCTAGGATTTTTTATGGTTTTGTCGGGTTTTTAGTGTATTTTAGGATTTTCTAGGATTTTCTAGGGTTTTCTAGGGTTTTAGGATTTTCTATGGTTTTCTAGGTTTTTTAGGGATTTCTTGGATTTTCTAGGGTTTTTTAGGTTTTTTTGGGTTTTATATGGTTTTTTGGGTTTTCTAGGCTTTTCTAGGGTTTTTTAGGGTTTTCTAGGCTGTTTTAAGGTTTTTACAGTTTTTGGATTTTCTAGGGTTTTCTAGGGTTTTTTTATGATTTTTTGGTTTTCTAGATTTTTTAGGGTTTTATATGGGTTTTCTGGGTTTTCTAGGGTTTTCTGTGGTTTTTTAGGGTTTTCTAGGTTTTATTAGTTTTTCTATGGTTTTTAGGGTTATCAAGGATTTTTTAGGGTTTTCTAGGATTTTTTAGGGTTTTCTATGGTCTTCTAGGGTTTTTAGGGTTTTCTATAGTTTTTAGGATTTTCTAGGATTTTTTTAGGGTTTTTTAGGATTTTCTAGGGTTTTTTAGGGTTTTCTAGAGTTTTTAGGGTATTCTAGGGTTTTCTAGGGTTTTCTAGAATTTTCTAGTTTTTAGGGTTTCCTTAGGTTTTTTGGGTGTTTTAGGGTTTTTAGGGTATTTTAGGGTTTTCGAGGGTTTTTTGGGTTTTATATGGTTTTCAAGGGTTTTTTAGGGTTTTCTATGGTTTTCTAGGTATTTCCAGCGTTTTCTAGGATTTTTAGGTTTTTCTAGAATTCTCTAGTGTTTTCTTGGATTTTCTTGGGTTTTCTAGGGGTTTTTAGAGTTTTTAGGGTTTTTAGGATTTTTTTGAGTTTTCTAGGATTTTTTAGGGTTTTTTAGGGATTTCTAGGGTTTTTAGGATCTTCTAGAATTTTTAAGGGTTTTCTAGGTTTTTTCGGTTTTTTTGAGTTTTTTAGGGTTTTCTAGAGTTTTCTATGGTTTTTTAGGGTTTTCTATGATTTTTAGGGTTTTCTAGAATTTTTTAGGATTTTTAGGGTTTTTTAGGATTTTCTAGGGTTTTTAGAGTTTTCTAAGGTTTTTAGTGTTTTATAGGATTTTTTAGGGTTTTCTAGGATTTTTTAGGGTTTTCTAGGGTTTTCTAGAGTTTTCTACGATTTTTAGGGTTTTTAGTGTTTTCTAGGATTTTCTAGGGTTTTTAGTGTTATTAGGGTTTTCTAGGGTTTTATAGGTTTTTCTAGGGTTTTAAGGGTTTTCTAGGGTTTCCTAGGGTTTACTTGGATTTTTTAGGATTTACTATGGTTTTTCTAGGGTTTCTAGGGGGTTTCTAGGGTTTTTAGGGTATTCTAGGATTTTCTAGGGTTTTTAGGTTTTTTTAGGGTTTTCTAGGTTTCCAGGGTTTTCTAGGCTTTTTTAGGCTTTTCTAGGGTTTTTAGGGTTTCTAATAATTTTAAGGGTATTTTAGGGTTATCTAAGGTTTTCTAGGGTTTTTTAGGACTTTCTAGGGTTTTCTAAGGTTTTTAGGGTTTTCTATGGTTTTAGGATTTCAAAGGTTTTCTAGGGTTTTTAGGGATTTCTTGGGTTTTTAGGATTTTTTGGGTTTTTTAGGGTTTTCAAGGGTTTTTGGGTTTTCTAGTGTTTTTAGGGTTTTTAGGATTTTCTGGGGTTTTGTACGGTTTTTATGGTTTTTAGGATTTTCTAGGGTTTTTAGGGTATTTTAGGGGTTTTAGGATTTTTTTTTTAGTTTTCTAGGTTTTTCTGGGGTTTTTTAGGGATTTCGAGGATTTTTACGATCTTTTAGGATTTTTAAGTGTTTTCTAGATTTTTCGGGTTTTTTTAGATTTTCTAGGTTTTCTAGCATTTTTTAGGATTTTAGGATTCTCTATGGTTTTCTAGGGTTTCTAGGGTTTTTTAGGGTTTTCTAGGATTTTTAGGGTTTTCTAGAGTTTTCTAGGGTTTTTAGGGTTTCTAGGGTTTTCTAGGATTTTTTAGGGTTTTCTTGGGATTTTAGGGTATTTTAGGGTTTTCTTGTGTTATCTAGTGTTATCTAGATTTTTCTAGGGTTTTTTAGGATTTTAGGATTTTCTAGGGTTTTAGGATTTTCTTTTCTAGGGTTTTAGGGATTTTTAGGATTTTCCTGGGTTTTTAGGTTTTTTTTTGTTTTCTTGGGTTTTTTAGGGTTTTATATGGTTTTTTTGGGTTTTCCAGGGTTTTCTAGGGTTTTTTAGCGTTTTCTAGGGTTTATTAGGATTTTCTAAGGTTTTTACAGTTTTCTAGGTTTTTTAGGGTTTTTAGGTTTTCTATGATTTTTTAGGGTTTTTAGGTTTTCTAGGGTTTTTAGGGTTTCTTGGATTCTTCAGGATTTTCTAGGGTTTTCAAGGATTTTCTAGGGTTTCTAGGATTTTTATGGTTTTCTAAGGGTTTTTGGGATTTTCTAGGATTTTTTAGGATTTTCTAGGGTTATTTAGGGTTTTAGGGTTTTCTAGAATTTCTAAGGTTTTCTAGGGTTTTCTAGGGTTTTCTAGGATTTTTCGGGTTTTCTAGGGTTTTCTAGGGTTTTAGGGTATTTTAGGGTATTTAGGATTTTTTTGAGTTTTCTAAGATTTTCTAGAATTTTTAGGGATTTTTAGGATCTTGTAGAATTTTAAGGGTTTTCTAGATTTTTTGGGTTTTTTTAGAGTTTTCTTGGATTTTCTAGTGTATTTTAGGGTTTTCTAGGATTTTCTAGGGTTTTAGGATTTTCTATGGTTTTCTAGGATTTTTTTAGGTTTTTTTTGGTTTTCCAGGATTTTTTAGGTTTTATACGTTTTTTTTGGATTTTCTAGGGTTTTTTAGGGTTTTTTAAGGTTTATTAGGGTTTTCTATGGTTTTTAGGGTTATCTAGGATTTTTTAGGGTATTCTAGGGATTTTAGGATCTTCTAGGATTTTTAAGGGTTTTCTAGATTTTTCGGATTTTTTTTAGGGTTTTCTTGGATTTTCTAGGATTTTCTAGGGTTTTAGGATTTTCTATGGTTTTCTAGGGTTTTTAGGGATTTCTTGGGTTTTCTAGGGTTTTTTTTAGGTTTTTTTGGGTAAATATGTTTTTTTAGGGTTTTTTAGTTTTTTAGGATTTTTTAGGGTTTTATATGGTTTTTTTGGGTTTTTTAGGGTTTTCTGGGGTTTTCTAGGGTTTTTAGGGTTTTTAGGATTTTCTATGGTTTTTAGGATTTTCTATGGTTTTCTGGGGTTTTCTAGGGTTTTTAGGGTTTCTAGGGTTTTCTAGGGTTTTCTAGGATTTTTAGGGTTTTCTAGGGTTTTCTAGGGTTTTTAGGGTTTTTAGGATTTTCTATGGTTTTTAGGGGTTTCTAGAGTTTTCTAGGGTTTTTAGGGTTTTCTATGATTTTTTAGGGTTTTTAGGGTTTTCTTGGATTTCTTAGGATTTTCTAGGGTTTTCTAGGATTTTCTAGGGGTTTCTAGGGTTTTTAGGGTTTTATAGGGTTTTTAGGGTTTTTTAGGGTTTTTAGTGTTTTCTAGGATTTTAGGGTTTTTTAGGGTTTTTTAGGGTTTTCGAGGGTTTCTAGGGTTTTTAGGATTTTCTAGGGTTTTTTACAATTTTCTAGTGTTTTTAGGGTTTTTAGGTTTTTCTAGGGTTTTTTAGGGTTTTCTAGAGTTTTCTAAGGTTTTCCTCGGTTTTCTAGGGTTTTTAGTTTTTTCTTGTATTTTTAGGGTTTTCTAGGTTTTTAGGTATTTTAGGGTTTTCTTGTGTTATCTAGGGTTATCTAGGGTTTTCTAGGATTTTCTAGGATTTTCTAGGGTTTTCTAAGGTTTTTAGGGTTTTCTAGGGTTTTAGGATTTTCTATGGTTTTCTAGGGTTTTTAGGGATTTTTAGGGTTTTCTAGGATTTTTTAAGGGTTTTTAGGGTTTTTAGAGTTTTCTTGGATTTTCTAGGATTTTCTAGGGTTTTCTAGGGTTTTCTAGGGGTTTTTAGGGTTTTTAGGATTTTTTACGGTTTTTAGGGTTTTTAGGGTTTTCTAGAATTTTTAGGGTATTCTAGGATTTTCTAGGGTTTTCTAGGTTTTAAGGGTTTTCTAGGATTTTTTAGGGTTTTCTAGGGTTTCTAGGGTTTTCTAGGATTTGCTAGAGTTTTCAGTATTTTCTAGGATTTTTTTAGGGTTTTTAAAGCTTTTCTAGGGTTTTTAGGGTTTTTAGGGTTTTCTATGAATTTTTAGGGTATTTTAGGGTTATATAGGGTTATCTAGGGTTTTCTAGGGTTTTTTAGGATTTCCTAGGGTTTTTTAAGGTTTTTAGGGTTTCTAGGGTTTTCTAGGATTTTTTAGGATTTTCTAGGGTTTTTAGGGTTTTCTAGGGTTTTAGGCTTTTCTATGGTTTTCTAGTGTTTTTAGGGATTTTTAGGGTTTTCTAGGGTTTTCTAGGATTTTTAGGATTTTCTAGAGTTTTTAGGGTATTTTAGGGTTTTTAGGATTTTTTTTTGAGTTTTCTAAGATTTTCTAGGGTTTTTTAGGGATTTCTAGGGTTTTTAGGATCTTCTAGGATTTTTAAGGGTTTTCTAGATTTTTCGGGTTTTTTCAGGGTTTTCTAGGATTTTCTAGGGTTTTCTAAGGTTTTAGGATTTTCTAGCATTTTATAGGGTTTTCTAGGGTTTTCTTGGGTTTTTAGTATTTTCTAGGGTTTTCTAGAATTTTCTAGGGGTTTCTAGGGTTTCTAGGGTTTTTAGGGTTTTTAGGGTTTTCTAGGGTTTTTAGGGTATTCTAGGGTTTTCTAGGGTTTTTAGGGTTTTCTAGAGTTTTTTAGGGTTTTAGTGTTTTTTAGGGTTTTCTATAGTTTTTAGGGATTTTTAGGGTTTTCTAGGGTTTTCTAGGATTTTTAGGGTCTTCTAGGGTTTTTAGGGTATGTTAGGGTTTTTAGGATTTTTTTGAGTTTTCTAGGGGTTTTTAGGGATTTCTAGGGTTTTCTAGGGTTTTTAGGGTTTATAGGATTTTCTAGGGTTTTTAGGGTTTTTAGGGGTTTCTAGGGTTTCTAGGGTTTTATAGGGTTTTTAGGTTTTTCTAGGATTTTATAGGGTTTTTAGGATTTTCTAGGGTTTTCTTGGATTTTTTAGGATTTTCTAGGGTTTTCTAGAATTTCCTAGGGGTTTCTAGTGTTTTTAGGGTTTTCTAGGGTTTTTAGGGTTTTTAGTGTTTTCTAGGGTTTTTAGGGTATTCTAGGATTTTCTAGGGTTTTCTAGGGTTTTTAGTGTTTTCTAGGGTTTTTATGGTTTTCTAGGGTTTTTTAGGGCTTTAGGGTTTTTTAGGGGTTTCTAGGGTTTTTAGTGTTTTATAGGATTTTCTAGGATTTTTTTGGGGTTTTCTAGGATTTTTTAGGGTTTTTTAGGGTTTTCTAGGATTTCTAGGGTTTTCTAGGGATTTTGGATTTTTTAGGGTTTTTTAGGCTTTTCAAGGGTTTTTAGGATTTTTAGTGTTTTCTAGGATTTTTAGGGTATTTTAGGGTTATCTAGGGTTATCTAGGGTTTTCTACGGTTTTTTAGGATTTCTAGGGTTTTTTAAGGTTTTTAGGGTTTTCTAGGGTTTTAGGATTTTCTATGGTTTTCTAGGGTTTTTAGGGATTTCTTGGGTTTTCTAGGGTTTTTTTTAGGTTTTTTTGGGTAAATATGTTTTTTTAGGGTTTTTTAGTTTTTTAGGATTTTTTAGGGTTTTATATGGTTTTTTGGGTTTTTTAGGGTTTTCTGGGGTTTTCTAGGGTTTTTAGGGTTTTTAGGATTTCTATGGTTTTTAGGATTTTCTATGGTTTTCTGGGTTTTCTAGGTTTTTAGGGTTTCTAGGTTTTCTAGGGTTTTCTAGGATTTTTAGGGTTTTCTAGGGTTTTCTAGGGTTTTAGGTTTTTAGGATTTTCTATGGTTTTTAGGGGTTTCTAGAGTTTTCTAGGGTTTTTAGGGTTTTCTATGATTTTTTAGGGTTTTTAGGGTTTTCTTGGATTTCTTAGGATTTTCTAGGGTTTTCTAGGATTTTCTAGGGTTTCTAGGGTTTTTAGGGTTTTATAGGGTTTTTAGGGTTTTTTAGGGTTTTTAGTGTTTTCTAGGATTTTAGGGTTTTTTAGGGTTTTTTAGGGTTTTCGAGGGTTTCTAGGGTTTTTAGGATTTTCTAGGGTTTTTTACAATTTTCTAGTGTTTTTAGGGTTTTAGGTTTTTCTAGGGTTTTTTAGGGTTTTCTAGAGTTTTCTAAGGTTTTCCTCGGTTTTCTAGGGTTTTTAGTTTTTTCTTGTATTTTTAGGGTTTTCTAGGTTTTTAGGTATTTTAGGGTTTTCTTGTGTTATCTAGGGTTATCTAGGGTTTTCTAGGATTTTCTAGGATTTCTAGGGTTTTCTAAGGTTTTTAGGGTTTTCTAGGGTTTTAGGATTTTCTATGGTTTTCTAGGGTTTTAGGGATTTTTAGGGTTTTCTAGGATTTTTAAGGGTTTTTAGGGTTTTTTAGAGTTTTCTTGGATTTTCTAGGATTTTCTAGGGTTTTCTAGGGTTTTCTAGGGGTTTTTAGGGTTTTTAGGATTTTTTACGGTTTTTAGGGTTTTTAGGGTTTTCTAGAATTTTAGGGTATTCTAGGATTTTCTAGGGTTTTCTAGGTTTTAAGGGTTTTCTAGGATTTTTTAGGGTTTTCTAGGGTTTCTAGGGTTTTCTAGGATTTGCTAGAGTTTTCAGTATTTTCTAGGATTTTTTTAGGGTTTTTAAAGCTTTTCTAGGGTTTTTAGGGTTTTTAGGGTTTTCTATGAATTTTTAGGGTATTTTAGGGTTATATAGGGTTATCTAGGGTTTTCTAGGGTTTTTTAGGATTTCCTAGGGTTTTTTAAGGTTTTTAGGGTTTCTAGGGTTTTCTAGGATTTTTTAGGATTTTCTAGGGTTTTTAGGGTTTTCTAGGGTTTTAGGCTTTTCTATGGTTTTCTAGTGTTTTTAGGGATTTTTAGGGTTTTCTAGGGTTTTCTAGGATTTTTAGGATTTTCTAGAGTTTTTAGGGTATTTTAGGGTTTTTAGGATTTTTTTTTGAGTTTTCTAAGATTTTCTAGGTTTTTTAGGGATTTCTAGGTTTTTAGGATCTTCTAGGATTTTTAAGGGTTTTCTAGATTTTTCGGGTTTTTTCAGGGTTTTCTAGGATTTTCTAGGTTTTCTAAGGTTTTAGATTTTCTATGGTTTTCTAGGGTTTTAGGATTTTCTAGCATTTTATAGGGTTTTCTAGGGTTTTCTTGGGTTTTTAGGATTTTCTAGGGTTTTCTAGAATTTTCTAGGGGTTTCTAGGGTTTCTAGGGTTTTAGGGTTTTTAGGGTTTTCTAGGGTGTTCTTTTCTAGGGTTTTAGGTTTCTAGAGTTTTTAGGGTTTTGTTTTTTGGTTTCTTAGTTTTATTTTTTTTTAGGTTTTCTAGATTTTTTTCTAGGTTTTTATATGTTATTTTTAGGATTTTTTTGAGTTTTTAGGGTTTTTTTTTTTTTCTAGGTTTTTTTTTATAGGATTTTCTAGGGTTTTAGGGTTTTTAGGGTTTCTAGGGTTTAGGTTTTATTTTTTAGGTTTTCTAGGATTTTATGGGTTTTAGGTTTTCTAGGTTTTCTTGGTTTTTTAGGATTTCTAGGTTTTCTAGAATTCCTAGGGGTTTCTAGTGTTTTTAGGGTTTTTAGGGTTTTTAGTGTTTTCTAGGGTTTTTAGGCGTATTCTAGGATTTTCTAGGTTTTCTAGGGTTTTTAGTGTTTTCTAGGGTTTTTTATGGTTTTCTAGGGTTTTTTAGGGCTTTAGGGTTTTTTAGGGGTTTCTAGGGTTTTTAGTGTTTTATAGGATTTTCTAGGATTTTTTGGGGTTTTCTAGGATTTTTTAGGGTTTTTTAGGGTTTTTCTAGGATTTCTAGGGTTTTTAGGGATTTTGGATTTTTTAGGGTTTTTTTAGGCTTTTCAAGGGTTTTTAGGATTTTTAGTGTTTTCTAGGATTTTTAGGGTATTTTAGGTTATCTAGGGTTATCTAGGGTTTTTCTACGGTTTTTTTAGGATTTCTAGGGTTTTTTAAGGTTTTTTAGGGTTTTCTAGGGTTTTTAGGATTTTCTATGGTTTTCTAGGGTTTTTAGGGATTTTTAGGGTTTTCTAGGATTTTTTAAGGGTTTTTAGGGTTTTAGTTTCTTGGATTTTCTAGGATTTTCTAGGGTTTTTCTAGGGTTTTCTAGGTTTTTAGGTTTTAGGTTTTTAGGTTTTTAGGGTTCTAGAGTATTTTCTATTTTCTAGGGTTTTCTAGGTTTAGGTTTTCTAGGATTTTTAGGGTTTCTAGGGTTTCTAGGTTTTCTAAGGTTTCTAGAGTTTTAGTATTTTTTAGGATTTTTTTTTAGGGTTTTTAAGCTTTTCTAGGGTTTTAGGTTTTTAGGGTTTTCTATGATTTTTAGGGTTTTAGGGTTTTCTAGGGTTTATGGGTTTTCTAGGGTTTTTTAGGATTTTCTAGGGTTTTTTAGGTTTTTAGGTTTCTAGGTTTCTAGGATTTTTTAGGTTTTCTAGGTTTTTAGGGTTT